>NW_024070186.1:14198798-14231710 GCF_014754425.2 Oryx dammah | reverse complement strand
TGTGTGTGTGTGTGTGTATATATAGTCCCTGATCTCAGAAAACAATTAAGAGATTTTTTTTTGGATACCAGTAAAATGGTAAAGTTAGAAATACATTTTTTTCCACTTTAAAGAAGTGGTATACTTTTTAGTATAAAATAGTCTCCTAGACTTGAAAAATAAATGCATTTAGAGTTTGCTCATCGGCGATATATTTTTTTAAATTTTGCTTTAGACTTGAAAAGTAATTTTAATTTACAAAAACTTGTTCTATATTTTTCTTCTTATCTGTATGGTTAAAAAAGGTTTATCACCAGAGACAGTTGAGTGAAAATGGAACTAATGAGTGTTCTGTGGGACTTCGTTTTCTTTCCTAGTCGACTCTACAGCATCTAAGACTCACAGTGCCACTCACTGAAACAGTTTAAGACTCACTGTTTCTAATGACACATGTGATACTAAGTTATTTTAGACCTTTTTGGTCTTGAAACAGTTTTCCTTGGCAGAAGAAACGCCTGAAGGACATGATTTTGCAGGACTCTTGTTCCTCTCAGGGCACCTTCCTTTGACTCCCAGTATCCCCTCCCTCCCATCCCCCACTCTTAAACTCGAGCATGTGCTTCCCCAGACCCAAACCAGACTCTCTTCTCTACTTTTGCTTTGTTCTTTTGTTTAAAAGGTCAAGTTCATGCAATATGGGTCATTTTTAAAATATTTGAGAGGCATCAATTTCTTTAGGGATTTGAGAAATCAGGCATTTCTAAAACTTCATCATCTGAAAATATCTTTATAATTTACCTTAAATTGAGATGAAATAGTAGTTTAAAAAATAATTATCATCAGGAAGTTCTCATTGTGAAAAATGGAGATAAGATTACTTCTTCTATTGTTAAAAAAAAAAATCCCATCTTAGAAAATCTTCAGCTATCAAGAAAGACATCTGCAGTTTTTTTTTAATTGTTCTCCTGTGTGGCTTGGCTTTCTCTTAAAAGTAGGTTTCCAGGGAGCAGTTCATAAGATGATGATGTTGAAGATACTGTCAGTAACAAGGTGATATGTAATGAAATGTCTGTGACCTTGATGAATTCACAGTTTTACTCAATATTAAAAATAATATTCCTCTTTATGCCGTTTCCTAGATGTAGTGGAACCAAAGGAGAGGGGCCAGCAGCTCGCCCCCCCAACAGCAGATGCGGTGTCCAAAACCTTATCTGCACCCGCTTCCTCACCATCAGTTGTGAGCCAAAGCAGGACGCTAGCGAGGCCTAACCCCGATGCCAGTGTGCTGCACACAGACCAAGGGCTTCCGAAGCTTTTGTCAAGAAAGACTTTGGTAGAGTTTCCTCAGAAAGTCGTGTCTCCATTCAGAAAACAGGGTTCAGATTCAGAAGCAGCCCAGTGGGGCAGGAGAGGGACGGATGATTCTTCTTCATCTTCATCTTCCAGCTCCTCCGATTCAGAGTCTGACGAGGAGGGCGACCACTCAGGAGCAGGTCCTCAGGTGAAGAGCAAACGCAGGGGAGGGTCTCCCGTAGCTGAGGCTTCACGTTCCTCTGCAGATAGGGCCCCCAAAACTGAGATATCGGCCAAAGAAAAGACAGTGTCGCAGCAGCCACACCTGGACCTCACCCCTGCAGGAAGGCCCCGCCAGGCAGAGAAAAAAAAGGCCTCCAGTCAGCACCTGGAGGACAGAAAGGGCCCCAAACCCAAAACCGCAGCGCCCAAGTCACATGCCGCAGAGGAGTCTATGAAGCAGAATGTAAAGGAGAAACCATTGCAGAAGATATCTAGATCAAACAAAATAGACAAAGAAAGCCAAAAGCCACTTGAAGTTAAAAAAGCCTTGTCTGACCGTCCAGCGTGGGGGTTGTCCACACATCCTGCTGGCGGCCCAGCGCCCACCCCATCAACAGAAACCAGAGCCGGGGGGCAGCCGCCAGCCCCTCCTCCTGAGGCCAGAGGGAGCCTTTTGGAGAAGCAAGTACCAGAAGCAGATGGGGAGCTGGCTCTTCCCCTGTTCAAAACAGAAAAATTGGAAAAGCAGGCAGCAGAAGGAATCTTAAAGGCTGAGGAAGAGATTTTGGAAGATCAGCTACCCATGCAAAATTTGAAGACAGCCCCTGTTCAGAATAAAGATGTTCTGGACGAAAAGCCCGCAGTCCTGAAGCTTGAGGAGAAGGGCGGGATCATGGAGGACTCGGCTGCTCAGGTGGAAGGCCAGGACCACACACAGGGTACACCTTGCCTTGGGGTTCAGAGCTCTTTCTGTCCTTTGGGTGGGGAGGTCAGGCTCTGAAGAACGGTGCGATGAAAAGAAGTGTCACACTCAATCAGGTTCCCAGTAGGCCTGTGGCCTGTAGCACTGTCTCAGATAAGCTGGGGGGTATATGTTAGTTATGGGTAGAAATTCCTGAAACATTTCAGATTTATTTCACAATGAAAAAGTTTGCCCTTGGTGCTTCTGAGTGTTTCCTAACCAGTAGAACAGGCAGTTGAACATCTTCATTCTGAACTTTGGAGGGAGTTGAACCTGCAGGGCACCTCATTGAGGGAGGGGTGGTGGGAGGGTTCTGTTAAACTCCAAGTGTAAGGAGCAGTGCTTACACTTGGAGAAATGGCCTTCAGGTGAGCTAAACAGGCCTTTGTGTTTAGCATCTTTATGCCTAAGGGAAAAGCTCACTTTAGGGATTGAAGCTGGACCTTAAGGCCCTGGACATGTCCTCTGATCCACCTGAAGAGCACAGCAGGCTGCTTTGTTTTTTCGTACTGAGTTTTTACGAAGGGCTTTTTTGCTCCCCTAAATTTTTAAAGGGAAACTGTTTATTCCTCTTATTTTACCACTTTCCTATGCATCGAACTTCATAAAATACAGTGTGCTTTAGGAGGACCACAGCAAAATGGGAAAGCAGGTCTCTTAGTTTCAGGATCCGTGGCTCTTGAAATGTACCCGTCGCTGACAAAGCCCGCTTCTCCCTGTCTGCGCTCCTTTCTGTTCAAAGCCTCCCCTAGGCCAGTACATACTACCTGCAATTATTGGGTCGCTCTCTGTGTTACAGTGTTGTGTTTTCTTCCCTCCCCTTTTCTCCCTCTTTCATGAACATACAAAGCTGCAACAAGCGCCTGCCAGCCTCCTCCTGACCCCAAAAACTGCTTTCCTGCTGCTGTTGCAGTCACTCTGCTCTAGACTTGCCAAACCTTCAGGGTAACACAGAATTGGGAGTTTTCAGATTGCAGATCTTTTTGAAAACAATTTGACTAATTTTTGATGATTGTGTTATTTTTTCCAACATTCTCTTTGCCCTTTGGAGGCTGAAGATGCTGCGCGGAGTGCAGCTGACTTTCAGGGCAGTGTCTGCATGGGGGTGAACTGTAGCTCGCCCAACCCAGCCACCGGGCCCCTGTCCTGCCGGGGAGGGGCGGGGTTTCGATTTCCCTTCTGTCAGCACCCCCCACACACGCACGGACTGTGAGGACGCACCTGCCTGAGCTGTCCCCACGAGAAGATACCTTGCTTGTTGAGACAGGAAAGAGATCAGTTCTCTAAATAAGACATCGTTTGTTTTAACACGACCAAGAAAATGAAAAACATTTTGGTGTGAAAATGAGAATTTTGGTGTGAATTCAAATAGTGGGAAACTGCAGTTACTCTTTTGCAGCATGAGTAGAAGTGAACGGAGTCTGGACAACAGTAGTTGCAGGCCCGTGAGACCCCGTCCGGCATCAGCCATCACCCACACCCCCTCCCTCGTGCCATCCTTGTGTCTCAGGGCACATCACAGGGAAGTGGGGTGTCTTTTGCTTCATCCACACACATGGTATTAAGATCACCAGTTGTGTAGGTGTGTGGGTTCTAATTCTTCTTTCTTCCACATAGAGAAGACTAAGTATTTTTGAATCTGAGTCTAAAGTTTACCAACTTCTTTTTGAAAAAGTTAAACAACAAAAGTTCCACATCTCATTTCCAGTTCCCCTTAACTGTGTTATCATTAAAAACATTGGACTTTATCTGATTTTCTTGTATTTGGAGACTTAGAAGTCTCACTTAGTTGCCACTCTAAAATTTTTCTTCTGTAAATGTTTTATTGCTGTTAGATTTTAATGGATCTGCTTTTTTTTTCTGCATCTTTAAATGACCTGCACATCCGTCCATAACTGTTCTTGGCATTTTCAAAATTCTGAGAAGTCCAGGGTCTACACAAAGTAAGAGGTATATAGAAAGTAAGATGTAAAGGCGTTATAAAAGCTATTCCACCTCTTACATGATTAGTGTAAATTTTCGTCAAGTTTCTTTCTTTTGCTTTTGAAGATACTGTTGCTTTCTGGGCTTTTCTTTTCTAAGTAGACAATGTATTTATTACATGTGGGGTTTATGAAGAATGCTTGCTGTGTGTGTGTGAAAGAGAGTGAGCTGACCCATTCAGAAGCTTCCGTTTACACCGTGTTGTGTTTCCCCGCAGAGCCTGCGTCAGCCGCTCCCACTGAGCCATTTGACAACACCACCTACAAGAACCTCCAGCATCATGACTACAGCACATACACCTTCTTAGACCTAAACCTGGACCTCTCCAAGTTCAGGATGCCCCAGCCCTCTTCAGGACGGCAGTCCCCCCGCCACTGAGAGCCCAGTTTAAAGATTACCCTTTCTGTGTCTGTCTGCATTCTTGCCTGCAATCGTCTCGGCAGTCACGAGACCCGGCGTGTAGAATCCTAGCAAGCAGTGAATTAGCAGCACTCCTCTGATGGTTCCGTCTCCATGTGTTTAGAGACATCTGGTGCGCGGATTTCTCTCTAATGACAGAGTATGGCTCAGTGGACAGATCCGCACAGAGAGTCAGAGGTGCCTTCCCTTTGTGTGGTTCCACTGTGCTGAGCCCTGGTCAGCTTGGTGTTCTCTGGTTCACCAGTGTGGAGTCTATGAGTATAGCGGGGCCTTCTGATAAGACCTAGTTCTTGATGAATCAGACATAGGAGTTGTATACATTTTAACCAACCACTGCAGAGAAAGTATAATAAATTATGGCATTTTATGATCAGACGGATCTGAATTCTTTTGCTCCATTGCATTAGGTATGTGATGTACACTTGGGGAGTTGCAGAGTGGTGGGATTACAGACAGGCGAAAGTGGTACACAAGGTCCAGCAGCTTTGTTCCAGGTGGCCCGGCAAAATAAGCTTATTTGTCCACGGAGGGTTTCTGGGACAGCCCAGTGATTTCCCATCCCTCAGGGTAACGTAACCCAGGCCGGGGGGCGTGCAAGTGAGAGCAGGCTCTGTGTGTGCCTCGGTGTCTGTCTGTCCCTCTGTGTGTCCCCAGGCCCCATGGGGACTCTGAGAAGTAACAGATCCAGCTGAGATCGTTGCTGAGAGAAGAGGCTGTGTCCGCCTGCTTGGGCCCCGCGTCCCCCTGCAGCAGAGTGCCTGTCCCCACACCAGGACGTTTCCTGGTTTGCCTGTTCTCATCCTTCCTTGCTTGCTTCTGTGCCCAAGCTTGTGGCCTTAGTTCATTTCAGTTCTGGTTCTTGGCCTCTGGTCAGTTTACAACAAACAGTACAGTGTGTTATAACTTCTGACTCACATTTCTATAATCCTGCTTTTCTTAAAATGAGTCCAAGTAAGGATACCAAGACTAAAAACACGGGTTTGAAAAGCTAGTATTGTGATCATCCGTCTCAGATTTCATTACCGCCCCGGAGGCTTAGCAACTCAACAAAGTTCTCTAATCACATTTTTCATTATAAGAGTACTGAGACCCGTTACCAAAAGAAAGCAAGTGGAACATAGATTACCTGAAATCTCTGCTCACCCGACCACGGTTAACACAACAGGTTTCCCAGTGCTGCGACCATATGATGTACATACAGCTTTCTATCTTGGGTTGTTTGTTTGTTTTCATTTAGTAGCTTCTTACACTGTGGCCCATGGAGCCCCTGTGATGTGTGGAGGCGTGTGAAGGGCCGTGGTCTCTGATGCCAGAGTGCACTTCCCCGGACTGTTAGTACCACAGAGAGTTGTGAAAGGTTGCTGCTGAGCCATGAAAGACGCTGGGATTCTTGTCTTCCAGAGGAGAGAAATTCAATCCGGGACTAGTGACGAGACTTGATTGCTCAGAGCTTTTGTGTAATAAAGTTTTATTAAAATATAAAAGAGATGGAGAAAGCTCTGACATAGACATCAGAAGGGGCAGAAAGAGTGCCCTTCTGCTAGTTTTCAGCAAGAAGCTATACACCCATCAGCAGGCTGCTAATTGGAGAAAGGAAATGACTCAAAACTCAGAGTGGCACCAGGCCCCTCACCCACAACCTGCATTTCGAGATAACACTGGCACAAGGTGAGTCATCCCAGGCCATAAAACAGTTGACATGAATCTTGAAGAAAGGCAAATTTCCAAGCAAGTACATAGTCTCATTAATACAGCCTAAGAACATTTCCATGAGTAAAACACTGGTTTGTTGAGCCATTATCGGTTCTGCAGAACCGACTTGAAGAAAGACAGTCTAAGGTAAATACATAGCTCATTAACATAGCTTAAGAAAAACATTTCCATAAGAAAAATGCATTGGTTAACTCAAGGTTTGAGAAAAGTTCTCATCATGACAATAGAGTTTTAAAAGAAACCTTTTAATTTTGTATACAGAAGGAAAAAAGTCTGACACTTGCAGTCTGTTTCCTGCGCTTGGGAACCCATAGCCTTCCTGCCTGTTACCCTCTCAGTTGTAGTTCTTTTTGCATCAAAACAAGTCTGGATATATTTCAATCTGCATAATGTTTCCCCCTGGCTCTAACCCTCTGGGAAGTCTCAGGAGCCACGATAAATAGCACCAGCATTCAGACCCCAGAACCTTCATCCGGGCACTACGGCCACAGCTACCCACCGAGCACAGCTCGCTGAGTTTGTGTAGTTTCCCATGTTCTCTTTTAAAAAGAGTGCCAGAACTTCTGTGTGCATATAACTCATTTTGTATTTTCTGTTTCCTGAAGAGGAATTTCCAGAAACTGAGCTAATGAATCACAAGTGATTCACGAACGTGTGTATTGCTTTCATTTCTGTGAGACTTTTAAGTTGGCTTAATACGTCTGAGTTCAACAAGGTTTCCCTCTTTTTTGTGGTTTTCGTGTCATGTCACCTGAACACTGGCATCTTCCTGGACGCTGGTTCTCTTAAACCTGTTATGTGTGTCCCGTTATGACACACACCCCGGGACTGCAGGATGCTGTATGGAGACCTGCTCATTGTGGGTTCTGGCTCTGGTGCTCACTGGCAGCTGGTTAATAACAGAAACCCAGCAGATTATCGTGTGGCTTTCCTGATCCTGCTTCCAAGCCCAGCTTTCCGGATCCTGCTTCCAAGCCTGGGCTCTGTGTTTTGATGCTTTCTGTTCTCCTCCTCCAACCCAAGGTTGCTGGGAGTGGCTAGCCCCCAGTGCTGTCTGACCATGGTCCTGCACCTTGGGCGTAGAATGCAGGCAAAGGCTTATAAAATGACTGCTAACACGACAATGCACTACAGCCTGCAGGAAGGCTGTGTGAGGCAGAAACCTAGGAGCAAACCAAATCGCTCCTAAACCTTACGGGGAGTATGGGAAGAGTTTTTCCGTAAGTGGGCCAGATAGTAAATATTTGCGACTTTGCCACATACCATCAGTATGGCTGTCACTTTTCTTCAACTCTTTGAAGATGTTAAAAAACCAACCATTCTTGATGTGGGCCTTACAAAAAGAGGCAGAGAGTAGGTTTGACTGAGAGCCACAGTTTTAAGTTTTAATACCCCAGTGTTATGGGGCAGCCACAGGCCATTTAATTCAGTGAAGGGTGGGTTAAACTAGTTTGCTTCAGGTGCTTGGGACCCGGTTCTACTGCCTTCTCCCCTTGCCTCCTTCCCTCTGCCCTCCTGTGGGCTTTCTTCTAGAAGGGATCTGAAACAAACACCAAGAGGTAAAACATTTATCAGCCAAAGTGCTGTTGGCGCTCCTTTGGGAGTAACTTCCGTGCTGGGAGTCTGACATCCAAGATCAAGGTGCCGGCTGATCCAGTGTCTGGGGAGAGCCGCCCTCCTGGCTTGCACACGAGCTGCCTTGACCTGTGTCCTCTCGTGGCAGAGAGCTGGAGAGCAAGCTTCCTGGCATCTCTCTATAGAAGGACGGACACGAATCCCCTCTTGGGAGCACCACCCTCATGGCCCCTCTAACCCTAATTCCTTCCCAGAAGGCCCCACCTCCAAATACCTCCACATGGGGTCAGGGCTTCAACATATGAACTTGAGGGGGATACAGACATCCAGTCCATATAACAGGCTCTGTCCTGCAGGAGAAGAAATGAGATACCTGGTTTTACTCTTAAAAAAAAAAAAAGAAAAACTGGTAATGTGTTTGAAATATTCTCACAAAAATTAGGGGAAGAGCTGAGCTGCAGAGATGAGAAACAACAGGAAAATGTTGATGATTGCTGAGGCTGGGTGATGGGCACCAGCAAGTTCACTATTCTGTTCACAATTTGTTAAGTCCCTGGGAACTTTCACTTTTACAAATCCTACTAGTTAGTTAGGTGGACAGTAAAATTGAAAAGGGAGACACTTGAAGCAGAGAAGAGACAGGTCATGGCAGTGCTTCCAGGCAGAGGGGTGGTGTCCTGCTCTCCAGCCCAGCACCTCTCAGTGGGGTGGCCAGGTGACTCTGGGAGACCTTGATGGCCACAACCAGCTGGCACCTTGAAGGACCCAGTCCAGTGTTTTGTGAACATAGCTATCTGTAGTCTGCAGTGTACACTCATAAATAACCCACTCCCCTAAGTGCGGGTGAGTACATGTTTTCTTCAGGCTTAGAAGCGTTAAGAAGTGCGTTACAGACTTCCATGGTGGTCCAGTGATTAGGACTCTGCACTCCTAGTGCAGAGGGCGTGGGTTCCTTCCATGCTCAGCAACCTGAGATCTCATATGCCACAGGGTGTGGCAAAAAAAAAATTAATAAACTTCATGATTTTAAAAAAAAGAAGCAAGTTGCTGTGATAGTAATCACATGTCTCTGTTTCTTGTTTTATCTGCATTTTCCATTACTTGACACAATTCTTCACTTTGAGGAAATTTTCCTGCAATATATCTCTAAATGGGGCTTCCCAGGTGGCTCAGTGGTAAAGAATCCGCCTGTCAATGCAGAAGACATGGGTTCGATCCCTGGGTCGGGAAGATCCCCTGGAGTAGGTCATTGCAACCCACTCCAGTATTCTTGCCTGGAGAATCCCAAGGACGGAGGAGCCCGGACGGCTACAGTCCATGAGGTCACACAGAGTTGGACGTGACTGAGTGACCACACACATATCTCTACCACGCTTCCTTTCCTGTTTCTTTTCCATGCATTTGGACCTCTAACCTTCAGTGATACCGTGTCATTTCTGCCTGACCCCCACCTGCACCATCTTCTAGCTCCTTTCTTCCGAGCACGCATCACCATGTTGCTTAGTGGGAGAAGAACGAAGCAGAGGCAGTGAAATCCGGCCACTCGGAGAAGACCCAGTGAGCTCACTATGACCCAGGACTGGGGAGTGTGGTGGGGGCAGGGCTGACCACACAGTCTCTCTGCCTGTAACTAGCACAAACAATGAAACTGTCACAAACCCTGACTAAGGATGAGTCCATCAAGCCCAGGGGAGGCAGCAGGTAGGGGGAGGCAGCCTGGAGGCCGAATGACTCAACTTTCAGAGCAAGTTAGTCCAGGCCTAAAATAGAACAGCCAAGAACAGCCACTAGGCTCTGCGTGGCTCACATGGGCTGTTTCTCGATTTAGTGGGGTTTTTAGGAACCAGTGTCTCTTGAAAAAAGTGTGTTTCTGAGGTTTAGCAATTCCTTCTTTTTAACTTCAATTTCTCTCCATCAGTTAACAGTTAAAATTTCATGCTTTTTATTTTTTAAAGTGTCAGGTGAGTTCTTTTACATCTGAAGGATTCTTATACAGAACAGACGTTTAAAAATTAATATTTAAAAAATTTGCAATTATTTTAAATTTTAAATTTTTTTATTTTTTGAAAAATATAAAGCTTTTTAAAAACAGTATTCAATCTTAATAAAAACCTAATTTTTCTTAAAGCATTTTTTTACAAATCTTACTAACCTACTTATAAAGTCCAATTTTAACAAACACATCTAAACTTTAAAAGTAAATTTTTACTGGATATGTCTTTCTTAGTGACTTGTATTGCAACTATTTTTTTCAGTTAGTTCCTATATCTGTGAATGACTAGTACTTAAGGCTAGAAGAGGTTCAATGAAAATTAACAGCAAAAAAAAAGAGAGAGAGAGAAAGTATAGACCCTACCAAGAATGGTTTCAGGTTTTCCGGGGCCTGACTATTACAGAATTTAGAGAACTTTCTCTCTCTCTCTTTTTTCTTTTAATGTTGACTGCAGCAGGTCTTAGTTTCAGCATTCAAACACCAAGGGGAACGTGGGGTCTAGTATCCTGATCAGGGATTGAACTCAGGCCTCCTACACTGGGAGTGTCAAGTCTTAACCGCTGGACCACCAGGAAAGTCCCTGGAGAGCCCAGAAAAGTCCCTGGAGAGCTCTTTTAAACAAAGACAATGAAGAATTATGAATTCAAAATCAAGTATGAAAGTGAAAATTATTTAAAATCAGAAAACATAGCTTATAAATTTTTTAAGTTGGTAGATGCCAGAAGCCTCACAAAATCCAGAAAAATAACATGATATTTTGATTGATGGCTTGATATACCCACTTGGCTGTGTGAAGACTTGGCTGGTCCTCCTCGGCTACAAAAGTGGGTTGGGAGTGGGGGCCACCTCTGGGGCTGGGATCAATGTCCAGCTTGCACATGTGCTGTGATGATGGCCAAGTGCACCTCCACACACAAAAGCCTCAGTACTTCCCGTTAAGCTCATCTAAGTATAACATGTACGTGTGGGCAGGAATGAGTGACATCAGGCAAGATTGCCCCTTTCCCCTCTTAAAAAAAGAAAAAAAAAAGCATGCATTTATAGTATCCAATTATCTTTTGGCAAAAATCAATGACTGTTTTCCCCACAAGTCTGGAGAACACATGAAATGTTCAGTTTTCTCCAGTATTTGTTTCTTGTACTTGAGGTGGTTGCCTTGATCTGTCAGAGGCAAGTGAGGGCTTCTCAAGTCTCCCTGAAGTCAGGAAAACTACAGCTGAGCCACGCGCTCACCACGGGCTTCCTCTTGGGAAAAAGCAGAAGACGCCCGGGATAGGGAGGCCTGCATGCATCCAGCAGGCACCGACTGACTGCTCCAGCTCCATGATGGGCGGACAGCTGAGTGGGGGTCTCAGACCCGCCAAAGATTATCTCCTGGATGAAGCCGGGAGCCTTCCCCTCGGCCAGCGGAGGGGGTCTGACTCTGAGTCTGCTCTGCTGACTGAGGACACAAGTTCTTCTTCCTCACTCAGACGTGGAAGGGTCGAGCTCCCTGTGACCATTGTTCACGTCCCCTCTCCCAAATGCACAATATCCCGGCAGCCAAAACTGTGTCTAATGCTACACCGTGTTCCTCACAGAAACACACATATAAGACCGGGGAGATGGGAGTCCCACCATGGGGTCCTGGGGCCTTGGGGCCTTGACCGGTGGGGGTGTCCTCTGACACTGTGAGTTGTTTCCTTATGGGAGATTTTTTTTTTACATCCCTGGGATGATGTGTATAGGAGGCTTCCAGAAGGGTGAGAAGCCAGGCTTTCTTCTGCCAGGGGGCAGGATGCTGGTGAAAGGGGAGTGGACCAGGGCAGGGACCCACCTCAGGCCTCTCTAGACACGGGTGCAGCAAGAACCAGGGGAAGGTGAGGGGTGCCCACTCCCTCCCTCCAAACCACCCGAGCCTCTTGCCAGCACTCCTGCAGCACTGCGCATATGAAAATACCTCCCCCTTATACGGATGGGCTTGACACTTACAAATCAAGGATTAACCAAGTAACACTGGTGATGGAACAGTAAACCTGAGTCGCCTCATCTGCCGGGCAGAGAGTGAAGACAGAAACGGGTGCCCCAGAAAGTGGGCTGCTCGGGATCTGGTTAAGCAAATTCTGCCCACACTCAAGGAGGGGATTCCACAAAGGTGTGGATAGTAGGGCCGCAAGAATGATTAAAAGATGTGTTAGAGTTACGCCATGACAGATGGGGACATGAGCACAAGTTCTATGTGTGTGTTCCTTTATCCATTTGGATCTTTGAAGTATGTGAATTCGTTACTCAAAAATAGAATTTTAAATCTTTGAAAACAATTTTAAAGAAAGAAAAAAGCGAATGACTCTTTTTTGCAAATGAGGTTGAAGATGTATCTTCTGTTGACCCCACCGGCTGAACGTGGGATGTAGCAGGTAGGACAAGTCAGGGCAGACCATGCTCAGGGAGAGCAGTGCCAATCTCGCATCTAAAACAGGCAACCAGGAAAACACATTAAAGGGCAAACTTGGGAAGGCCAGGAAGAAGCTTCTTTGTGCTTTCTTAGGTGGTGGAGGCCTGACCGACCACTTGCACTCTCTTGGCAAGAGCTGCCTCCAGGCTCCAGGAGGAGCGACTTCCTCTGTCCTGAGACACCCAGCCCTGCTCCAGAGCAGGACAAGCCCTCAGGTCTCACCTGCCACCTTGGCTTCCCTAGTCATTTATTCTTTCTTTTAAGCACTGGTGTTAAAATCTCACAAAATCCAAACGAATCAGAGCCCAGGTTACAAGTCGATCTTGATGGTTTAGTTCATCAGAAGCTTTGCCAAGGTTTTTAAAGAGTGAGCCTTAAAATATATCATCCTCTGCTCCAAGCCAGCTGGGAGAAGCCCGAGGAGAACACCGTCTCCCTGGGAGCATATGGCAAGTCGCTGCTGCTGGGATAGGGAGAAATCAGAAAAGAAACGATGCTCCGGCGCCAAATAAAAATGTAGGTTTATGGCACTGAAATAGAGCTTCACGCCACCAAAAGCTATTCTTAGAATTTTGAAAGGACAGAGCTGATGAAAACAAAGGAAAGGGGGAGAGGATTGCTGAAGCCTGACATAGGTGCTGGGGACCCGAGATGCTGACCAGGAAGGGAGGGAGACACTTAGGACGGAGGTGGCGGTGCCTGCAACGCGGCCAGGTTCGTGTGCGGGATGAGCTCCAGCCTTGGCCTTGCGTTCCTCCAGGCAGCTCTTTTTCTTTATTATTTTTAAAATTGATTTTATTGAAGTATAGTTGATTCAGGCTTCCCAGGTGGCTAGTGGTAAAGAACCCACCTGCCAATGCAGGAGATACAAGGGATGTGGGTTTGATCCCTGAGTCGGGAAGATGCCATGGAGGAGGGCATGGTAACCCACTCCAGTATTCCTCCCAGGAGAATCTCATGGACAGAGGAGCCTGGCGGGCTATTGTCCATGGGGTCACAAAGAGTCAGGTATGACTGAAGTGACTTAATACACACACACATACACACACATATCTGATTTATGATGTTGTGTTAATTTCTGCTGTACAGCAAAGTGATTCTGTTATATTTATACATTCTTTTTCATAATGGTTTATCCTGGGATATTGAATATATATATTTGAAATATATATATATATCACTTTATTTGTGATATATAGTATGACCTGGTTTATCCATTCTCTATAGAATATATGTGTGTGTGTATATATATATATATATATTTTTTTTTTTTTTTTTTTTTTTTTTTGCCCACTCAGTGTGTGAGATCTTAGCTCCCGGCCAGGGATGGAACCCACACCCCCTGCAGTGGACATGCAGAGTCCTAACCACTGGACCACCAGGGAAGTCCCTTTACATAACAGTTAGCAGGTCCTTTTCTTGCTCATGGCCTTCAGTTCCCATCCTTCCCCCTTCTCACTGTGCCATCGAGTCCGTTACAGCATTGTGAGGGCAGCGCCATGGGTCCCGTTGCAAAGCAAGCTCACCAGAACGCGGGGGACAGCTCAGAGAGCTCGTGGGGTTTTGAACCACATTTAGGGCTTCTTTTTCAGCATCTTTTGATGGTCCCTGTATTTTTACTGAATCTTTTGGCTATTCAGTCTAAAACGCATCTTTCTCTCTTCCGCACTGTTAGCATTCTGGGGGTTTCCTCTTCTCTTTCCCCCTTTCACAAAATGTTGGATTTGTTCTTAAAGATCTGACAACACAGCAAGAAGGACCTTTTCTGTAGTGTCACTAGATGGTCAACATTTTGTTTGGGGAGTGGGAGGGTCCTTAGGAAAATATGTGGACAACAAAAGACTGCTGGTGGTGTAATTGCAGGGGTATCAGGTTGATATATAATGCATAAGTCTGTGTAATGGAACGTTTCTATTCATCATAAAATTTTCAAATGACTCGCAGCTGTGTGGCCCTCGCAGCTGTTCCTCCCTTACTAATGGCCTCGGGCTGTGACTCAGAGAGGAATTCCGTGCCAAGGAAGCTGGCAGCGCCGCAGTCCTTGATATATTCCCAGGGAGGGGAATCACTCATTGTCAGCGGGGGTGATAATGGCGAAAGAGTAAAAGGCTGCGTGGGGAGGACTAGTGAGGAAAGAACCCCGGTCCCAGGCATGTGTGAGAAGGCTGCTTCAACCTCAAAACTCCTACCATTGATTTACTTCAATCTGTTTCTATTCATGAAGTCTGTTTTTTTCCCCCTGGGGCAAATCAGAGCAGCCTGTGAACACAAGCCCCAGGAGACCTAACTGCACTGGCAAAGCGGATTCCCCCAGCAGGCCGCCAGCATGCCCCTACCTGCTCGGCGCGGTGTCTGTCTGAGGTCGGAGTGTGCAGCCCTGGAGAAGTCCCCAGGCCCCTGCCTCCTGGGCCAAGCTGCTTGAACTTGACCTCATAGGACTCGCCCAAGTGTGGCCGAGAGAACACTGATTTCTGGGCCCAGGATGGAAGCTGTGAGGACGGGACAAACAAGAGAGGAGACTGGTTTTATTCAGGCTGCTGCAGTCAAGGGAGGCTGTGATCCAAAAAAGAGAAAGTGTTAGTCGCTCAGTCAGGTCTGACTCTCTGTGACCCCATGGACTGTAGCTACCAGGCTCCTCTGTCCACAGGATTCTCCAGGCAAGAATAGTGGAGTGGATTGCCATGCCCTCCTCCAGGGGATCTTCCCCACCCAGAGATCAGAGCATCCCAGCAGAGTGGTTCTGGGCTGGATAGGCAGGGTCAGAGAGGGAGGGCTTGGTTCACCGGATGGAAATGTTTATCTTTGTGTCCATCTGGTTTGACAGGGATGAAACTCTGCTCACTGTGCCCGAGACAAAGAACAGGACACTGGAGGGTCTGTGTGTAAAGAACATCGTCTGTGAGCCCTATGGGAGGCTTGAGAAGTCACAGACAGCCTGTCTTACCCAAGCTGTGGAGCAGGGGTTTCCTGGGGCTCAGCACCAACAACCTGCACTTTAGACAAATGCCCAGTGACTGAGAGGCAAGTGGGACTGGACCACACATGGAGAAACTCCACTCTGGAGCATCAGAGTGGTGCCCGAGGGTCCGTGTTGCCCTGGCAACACTCCGGGCGTCTCTGGTCCTGAGATGACCTGAGACGCCGGTCTGCAGGTCGGCTGGTATCTCTGGAGTTTGCTGCTGTTGGCCCTTGAGGTGGGTCTCTCACCGCCGACACTCAGGGGACCCCAGACCCACAATGGAAAAGGGACCTCACTGTCTCTGCCGCACGGAGAGTCTAGGCGTGGATGGCCTGGCCTGCCAGCTGAGGACTTGTGCCCTCTGACCTCTGTCCTTAGTGACCTCTGCTAGTCTTCCCCTCTCACCCCATCTTGGTTTGGCAGGAACCACTCAGGCTCCCCCGCAATGAGCCTCAGTGCTGGGCAGGTTGACGGCTGCTCCCAAAGGGCACAGGCTGCTTCCTGCTGCCCCTCGGTCTCCCCCAGTGCCATCCCCAGGCTGACTGGGCCCTGCACACACAGACCCAGTCATCTCAGGACTCGTCTGTCCTGGCTGCCAGCTTGTGGTCGAGGGATGTTCCCCACATGCGGTTATCAAGAGCTGAGAGCCCTCAAGAGAGGGCAAGGAGGGGGGCATTCTTGGAGCCCTGAAGCAGGCTGTGGCAGGGAGTGGGGGACCCGGTGCCCATGGTGACCCGGGCATGACCCCCTCACTTTCCAGCTGCTCTCTGATTTTAGATGGTACCTGCATTGATCAGCCCACCTGGGCACCAGAGGAGGAGCTTGGGGGCAGCCGGTGCAGTGGCCCCTTAGGGCGAAGTGCAGGAGGGGGTGGGGTGGACTCCTGGCTGGAGTCGGGGGGTGGGTAGCATCCCCAGCTTCACTATGAGAACCAGTCTGGCTTCCTCCTCCCCCGTAAGTGTGGGAGCTCCCTGAGAAGAGCACCTCTTCCAGAGGACAGGGAGGGCTCCTGGAGACATGAGAGGTTTTCATTTGTCAGCAACTACATTTTTATGTTTGCTTCTATATTTGAGCTCCTAATGGCGTGTGCTATTTGATAAACTCTAATCCAGGGACTTCCCTGGCGGTCCAGTCGTTAAGACTCTGTGCTTCCACTACAGGAAGTTCAGGTTCGATCCCTGGTCAGGGAACTAATATCTCACATGTGACCACAAACAAATAAAAAATAAATCTAATATGACTGTTCTGTTTCCAAAGATACGAAGCAGTAACTGGAGAGATACTAGGGCAGCTGGCCCAGCCCTCAACTGCCCCTGGCTAGAGGTTGGGCTGGAGGTCATGCCTCCCCTCAGGGGGTAGCCCCCAGGGCCCTGAAGTGCTGTGCGGAGACTTGGGGGTGGTCACAGGTCTGCCCTGGATGGGTCCCTGCGTCCTGGGTGAGTGGGCTGTGGGACTCTGACACCAACACCGGGGCAGGGCAGCACCCCCCTAGAAGACCACCCTCACTCTGGACACCAGCTGCACTTTGAGGGTTCCAGGCCTCTCATGCTTCTGACCAACTGGCTACATATTCTGGGGTTCCCACCACCCCCTCCAAAAGTGCTGTCCTGATGACTACAGAGTGAGGTCCGGGAGGGCAAGTGTTGGACCCCCTGCACCCAGCCATGTGAGTCGCCAACTTGGAAGCTCATCTGAGTTTCCAGTGTCTGGAGTTCTTATTAGGGATTGTTATAAACACATGATTGAACAACTGGTCACGTGATTGAATCCAATCTCAGCCCCCTTCCCCTCTCTGGAGGTCATGCAGCTCAAAGTCCTCACTCTCTAAACCCATGGGAGGTCTTTCTGGCAAGCTGTGCCTCCCGGACACAATCACCTCATTAGCATAAACCTGGGTGTGGTCTCAGGGGTGAAGGCCCTCTCCCAGGAAGGAAGATGGCCAAACATCCTGTTATACAACATCTACGGGGGGCGGTGGGGGGGGGGGTGGGTACCTCAAGGGACAAAAGGAAATTCCCAAGTCAGCCCACAAGCCTCTGGGAGCTGCCAAGGAAGACACAGCCCTCTGTGGGGAGGCCAGCAGAGGGCACAGATGTCTGGCAATGTTCCCTTGAGGCCCCAGCACCCAAACTCAACAAAAAACCCCAGAAACTCTGGATGTCTTGGCAGGAGGTGGTGTTTGCTGTCACTCTCCTCGCAGGAATGTTGGTGCTGCCAATAAAACAACAAAAACAAGTATTTTCAGGGTTGCACTTGAACAAAAGTTCACATATTTATTCTTTATGACTCCATATGTTTGGATTTTACATAACATTCTTCTGAGTAAGTGTAACTTTGGGCATTTAGCTTCCTACTTATTCTTTAGAGCAGCTTTGATTTTTTTTACTTTCAGGGAGTGAGCTCTTAATTTAAATACTTGTGGGCTGACATAACTCTCTGTGATGAATCTGTTTGAATACCTCAGGCGTTGTGTCGTGGGTGATGCGCTCGGTGCACGACTAAGTCAGCCCGTGTGCAGAAGGTAGCTTCGGTTGGCAGCAGTGCTGTTAGGATGGAGGGAAAGTGGCTTCTGGAACCAATCTTCCCCAAAGTCTCGGTGTTTCATTTTGGGTGAGAGTCTTCACTTGTCAGTGCCTCCATTTTCCCATAAAGTGGAATTTTTAACACATGCATTCTACTGTAGTGAAACAGTACAATGTCTGGGATTTGTTATAATTATGTAAGGAGATGGTGTAGAGCCTGCCTGCAATGCCAGAGATCCAGGTCCAATCCCTGGGATTGCCTGGAGAATCCCATGAACAGAGGAACCTGGTAGGCTACTGTCCATGGGGTCACAAATAGTTGGACATGACTGAGCGACTTTCACTCACTGTGTGAGAAGAGAAAAGGATGGGAAATAGATGAAACAAGATTGGCAAAACATTGACATAGGAATGGATAAAGAAGGTGTGGTACAAATAATGGAATATTACTCAACTGCCAGAGAAAATGAAATACTGTCATTTGCAGCAATACGGATGGACCCAGAGATTATCATACTAAGTGAAGTATGTCAGAGAAAGACACATCTATGTGGGATCTAAGAAAGATACAAATGAATTTATTGCAAAACAGAAAGAGATTCACAGACATAAAAGACAGACTTATGGTTACCAAAGGGGAAAGGGTGGGGAAGGGATAAATTAGGAGTGTGGGGTTAATATATTCCCCTGGAGGAGGGCATGGCAACCCACTCCAGTATTCTTGCCTGGAGAATCCCATGGACAGAGGAGCCTGGTGGGCTGCAGTCCATGGGGTCACAGAGAGTCGGACATGATTGAGTGCCTAATACACATATTCACACTACTGTATATAAAATAAACAAGGACCTGCTGTATGGCACAGGGAACTGTAGTGTCTGTAATGGAAAAGAATCCAAAAAAAGAATTCAGATAATGTATGTTATCATTCTGTTGTATGTCAGGACCTAACACAACATTATAAATCAACTATTACTCTAATAATAAAAAGGAAAAAAAGTCATAAAAATTGGCAAAATGTTGATAATCTTATAGCCGAATGATGGGTCACACAGGTTCATGATACTCTCCCCTCTACTTTTTAAAAAATATTTTATTTTTATTTATTTATTTGGCTGCTCCAGGTCTTAGTTGTGGTATGTGGGATCTAGTCCTCTGACAAGGGATAGAACCCGGGCCCCGTGCACACTGAAAGCTTGGAGTCTTAGCCACTGGACCACAGAGAAGCCTGTTCCTTCTACTTTTGTGCAAACAAAATTTCCAAAATAAAAAGGTTGAAAAGATAACAGTAACACCTGCCCCTGTGTGCCACATGTGACCTGTCCTTAGAGCACATTTCGTCCCGTGGAGAAGGATGGCTCGTAAACAACACAAGACCGAGTGTGAGTCACAGCCCTCACATGATTGCATCACACCTTGAGGGATTGTCGACAAGGAGACAGACAGTAGACTAGAACCCAGGGGAAGCAGGGCCATGAAGAGGAAGAGAAAATGTTCCAAGCATCCTAGCTCCACGGGAAGATCTCATCTTCATAGGACAAACTGGAAGGCCATCTGGGCAAACTGCTGATGCAGGAAATATATTTGCAATGGATAAAACATGGGTCGCCCAGTCACTGGTGATTTATTTCTGGAGTTCCACATGCATAACATTTCCCATCTTGTCAATGATCAATAATAAATACTTATTTATAAATCACCGGTTTCCAAAGGCAGATGAACACAGTGAATAAAAACAAGATGCAGGG
Organism: Oryx dammah; assembly: GCF_014754425.2. Classification (NCBI taxonomy): domain Eukaryota; kingdom Metazoa; phylum Chordata; class Mammalia; order Artiodactyla; family Bovidae; genus Oryx; species Oryx dammah. The sequence continues at coordinate 14,212,130 of NW_024070186.1, read as the reverse complement.
AATAAAGACGCATACAGAGAGAGCTGAGGGAGAGGGGCAGGGTGCGGTGAACTGGGAGAGAGCATTGACATGTACACACCACGGTGTGTAAAATAGACACCTGGTGGGGAGCTGCTGTGTAGCACAGGGAGCCCAGCTCAGTGCTCTGTGGTGCCCTAGGAGGGTGGGATGGGGGGGTGGGAGGAAGGCTCAAGAGGGAGGGGATGTATATATATACATATATAGCTGATTCACTCCACTGTACAACAGAAACTAACTCAACATTGTAAAGCAATTATATCACCCCCCCACACCCTAAAAAAAGGCTTCCCTGGTGGCTCAGAAGTTAAAGCGTCTGCCTCCAATGTGCGAGACCCGGGTTCAATCCCTGGGTTCAATCCTTGGGTCAGGAAGATCCCCTAGAGAAGGAAATGGCAACCCACTCCAGTATTCTTGCCTGGAGAATCCCATGGACGGAGGAGCCTGGTAGGCTACAGTCCACGGGGTCGCAGAGAGTCGGACACGTCTGAGCGACTTCACTTTCACTTTCAAAAAAAAAAAAAAAGGAGGTGCAGAGCTGGTTAATTCCCACCAACCCAACTCAGGTTGACTGAGGGGGTGCCCTGAGTGTGGGGAATTTGTGAGCCGACGGGAGGGGCTGATTCATCCGAGAAAGCTGTGCCCATCATAACACTGGGGCTATGTTGGAAGAAGTGTGCTTAGTGACTTGAAAAAAAGTAAGAGTCTCTCAGTCGTGTCCTACTCTTTGGGTCCTGTAGCCCTCCAGGCTCCTCTGTCCATGGAATTCTCCAGGCAAGAATACTGGCATGGTTGATATACCCTTCTCCAGGGGATCTTCCCGATCCAGGGATCAAAGCCAGGTCTCCTGCATTGCAAGTGGATTCTTTACTGAGCCACCCGGGAAGCATCAGAGTTCATGCTGCATTGTTGCAGACCAGCAAACCTGCCCCTGCTTGAGACGATGTTGTGGGCTTCTTACAAACCCCTGAGCTTTCTGTGATAAGACAAAGTGCATCAGCTAAAGACTGGTGCCAAAAAAAAAACCTTCTGAAAGGAAAAGAATGCCTCTGGGTTTTATCAACAGCATCCCTCCCAGGGACTTCCCTGGTGGTCCAGTGGTTCATCCTTCTGATGCAGGGGGTGTGGGTTCCATCCCTGGTCAGGGAACTAAGATCCCACATGCTGCAGAGCAACTAGGCTGCCACACCTCAACTACTGAGCCCATGCTTCACAGCAAGAGATGGCACTGAGAAACCCTCATTTGGAAGAGTAGCCCCCGCTCACTGCAACTAGAGAAAGCCCTCGGGCAGCAAAGAAGGCCCAGCGCGGCCAAAAAGAAGTAAGCTAAAAATAATAATAATCATTAAAAAAAGAAGAACATCCCTGCCAGGTGAGGGTGCATGTTCCTCCGCCTGAGCCGCTGAAGTGACTGATGGAGGAGGGGGAAGCAGGAACTCCTCCTGGCCTCAGAAACAGGGCCCCACAGCTGTTTCAAGAAACGATAATCGTGGAAAAAGCCAATGCACACCTTGCTAAAAACGAACCAAAAATGTACCCTAAACTACTCTGTAGCTCAAGGCCTCCTTAATTTTTAAAAACAGAGAGCAAACATGTCTTCAGGAATTCAGGATGGCTGAGGGTTAGAACAAGCCAGGAGTGGAAACATCTTTGTTAGCAAACACTTCGGCTGTGAGATAATAAGATGTGAGATAAATAAGCTTACAGGGGAATCTGAATAAGTGAGAAATGCTTTTTATAAGGCTTTGAAAACTTTTATATGTAATTGGCAAACACTTAGCTAATTATACAGGGTTCCTTCTCATTGTTAAACAAGACATTTGAATCCTGACCAGGAAAGCGTCTGTGTTCTTTGTTCAAATTGAAGGCAGTCACAAAGGGTGCCCTGAAGAGGTAGTTAAGCCTGAAGAGCCCCAGCGGGATGAGGGCCCAGCCTGTCTTCATGGCCCTTGGGGCTGCCAAGAGCCTTCAACTTGTCGGGACAGTTTTCTCCCCATATAAAGGGACCAGGAGTTTTCTTCCAGGTCTCTAATTGCATGAATACTGTTTTCCTGTAATAATCCTATTCTTTAATTTTTCTACTGGCTCTAATATTTGCACCTAAAAGAAGTATATTGATCTGCATTATCTAAAACTGCATTTGGATCATGTAATATGTGCAGATGCAAACACACGACAGGCCACCCAGTCCGATGGGCAAAGAGAGGGCAGTGCAGCCCGCAGGACGGCCAGCTGTCGGCCAGCTGCCACCCACCCAGACTTGGTTCTCTCTTTCCTTTTCATTGAAAATACGTTGTAGAAACAGTAGCTCCATTCCCTGATTTCTCAAGAGAGGGTAAACATTCATTTCAGCAAGATTCAGAAAAGAGCCAAGAATGAGGGGGCAAGAAGAAAAGAAAAAAATGTTTTGTTTCAATGCTCCTTTTTGTGCTAATTTTGAGCCATCTCAAGGGCAGGAGGACAGCGTGCCAGCTCCTCCTCTCTCTCCCCCAGACTTCCATTGTCAGCCTTACCCGGCAAGCCACAGAGACCCCAGGCCCTGCAAATGTCAGCATGGCCAGCCGCTGGGCAGGGTTAAGAGAGAGGCTGGCAGCCATCCTCCTGTCTGTGTGTCCTCTCTAATCCCTCTTCTCACTCACTCTTCCTCAAATCAGGCAGGTGAGCCCTTCCAGGCAGGACACCCTTCCCAAGGATCATGATGGTTGTGGCCAGAGAGGAAGCGGGACTCAAAAGCATGTCTTGGGAGGCTAAGCCCCCAACTGTATCATCCCTCTAGGATGAACCCAGACATGAGCCCTCCAGGGTCCTCCCACAGGGACCTTGCCGGCCACAGTAGGAAAGGACAGAATGGTGCAGTAAAAAAATGAAGCCCGCTTCTTTCCTGGTGGCCTCAGTGTATAAGGACCTACATAGAGACAGAAAAGGGGTCCTGTCTTAGAGGTCTCCAGAGAATCAGAACCAGCAGGATAGAGAGATAGATAGATAGACAGATTGTTGTTGCTTTGTTGTTCAATCACCCAGTCATGTCTGACTCTTTGCAACCCCATGGACTCTCTATCCCTCACCATCTCCCGAAATTTGCCCAAGTTCATGTCCATGTCCTGTATAAAAGGACGAAAGATACATAGATATATGTACATACTACATGGGGCTTCCCTGGTGGCTCAGATGGTAAAGAATCCATCTGCAATGCAGGAGACTGGGTTTTGATCCCTGGGTCAGGAAGATCTGCTGGAGAAGGGAATGGCAATCCACTCCAGTATTCTTGCCTGGAGAATCCCATGGACAGAGGAGCCTGGCAGACTACAGTTCAGGGGGATCACAAGGAGTCAGACGTGACTGAGGGACTGATGTGACCACGACACACACATAGACGCAGAGACACAGACTGTTTTTAAGGAAACGGCTCGTGCCGTGTCGGTGCTGGCAAGCCTTAAGTGTGCAAGCGGGTTAGCAGGCTGGAAGTTCAGGTAAGCAGTCTGCTGGGAAAACTTCTTCCCCAGGGAAAGTCAATCTTTCCTCTTAAGTCCTTCAACCTGTTTGGTGAGGCCCACCTGCATTGCAGAGGGTGACCTGCTGTACTCAAAGTCTGACTCAAACATCAGCATCTAGACACAGTTGGGACCCCAGGCCAGCCTCGCAGACACATGAAACTAACCTTCCCAAAGCCCCAGGAATCGCGGCTGAGACCCGGCCGAGTGACAGCCGCACATCCTGGGTCACCTCACAGCTCTGGCCTCGTGTCTCCTCCAGCCTATCAGAGTGGGCACCTCCCTTAAAACAGGACCTGGGTGCTGGCTCTGGCCCCTTCCCCTGTGTGCCCAGAACCCTGAGCCTTCTCCTTCCTGCTGTGTGGTCTGTTCCCCTCACTCTACCCTCTGCTGATTATCATGTTTTGACTGTTCATTGATCTAGTCAAGAAATCCTCTCTCTCTTTCTCTCTTTCAGAATACAGCACGATTATCATTCAGCCTTATAAGGGAAGGAAATTCGGCCCCACACCACCACGTGGATGAACCCCTGAGGACACCGTGCCCAGTGCCATAAACCAATCACCGAAAGACAAACATTGCCCAATTCCCCTCCAATGAGGCAGAGACAGAGGGCAGAACTGTGACCCCCCTCGCCACCCTCCCCCAGGGGCAGGGAGCTGCTGCTCCATGGCCCAGAGCCTCAGCTCTGCGAGATGATGCTGCACTGTGGATGGGAGGGGATGGCGGGGCTACCTGCGCTCAAGACCATGACCTGGATGCCTGCAGAGAGTCAGAAGGGCAAACCTTGTGTTCTGTGTACTCTGCCCCAAGGGCATGTGATGATACAGGGTCCAAATACTGGGGTGGTGGTGGGAAGGTTCCTGTCACCTCTGTTGCTGATTCGTGGTAAGTTCCACTGCGGTGTGAGAGTGTGCTTTGTACGACTTGAATCCTGTTAAATCCCTGGACACCCGGGCGCACGTGCTGGCTGCTCGCTCCTGCTGCTGTTGTCACATGTCCACTGCTTGGCGACCTCCTCACAAGAGATCTCTTACGGGATTACAGACCAAGCCATTTGTAATGATTGGCACAGATGATATTTGCGTGGTTCCTGTGGAGTGAGAGGGCCAGGGGGAGTGTGTGAAATGAGGGTTCTGCTCCAAAGAAAAAGAGGAAGGGTCACACGGACCACTGAACACCCGCTTGGGACCTTGCTCCGTGCTGGCTCCCAGCTACAGGACAATAAGCAGGGGAAAGATTGAAAGGAGAAGACAATGTTGGAGAGATCTGGCAGGTAACCAACGAGAAACCATTCCAAGGACAGCATTCTCCCGTGGGACACGCACACCTAACCAGCTTTTCTCAAAGCGAGGGTGTCCAGACCCATTCAGGGATCAGCATGGTCAACACTCCTTTTAAAAATTAGCAGTCTGGGATTAACAGATACACACTACTATACATAAAAGAGGTAAACAACAAGGACCTACTGTACAGCACAGGGAATTATAAGTAACCTATAATGGGAAAAAATCTGAAGAAAAAAAAATATGTACATATATATATTTATAACTGAATCACTTTGCTGTACATTTGCAACTAACACAACATTGTAAATAAACTATACTTCAATTGAAAAATAAATGATACAAAGAAGTACTTATCTGATAATACTAAGACGTTCCTTGCATTTTTCTGGGCCCCCGGTGAAGACCTGGCAGAAGCCCCTGCCTGTTTGTCCCCGGGCAGCTCACTGACACACTCTCACCGTAAAGGAAGGACAGTGTCACTAAGAATGTCCCTTATATAAATCACTTTTTTTATCCATTCATCTGCTGATGGACACCTAGGTTGTTTGCATGTCTTGGCTATTGTAAATGATGCTGCTGTGAACACTGAATGCATATATCTTTTGAATTAGTGTTTTTATAGTCTTTGGAAGGGGCTTCCCTGGTAGCTCAGAGGTTAAAGTGTCTGCCTGCAATGTGGGAGACTGGGGTTTGATCCCTGAGTTGGGGAGATCCCCTGGAGAAGGAAATGGCAACCCACTCCAGTACTCTTGCCTGGAAACCAGAAGTGGAATAGCTGGATCATATGGTAGTTCTATTTTTATTTTTTGAGGAATCTCTTTTCTGTTATCCATAGTATCTGCATCAATTTACATTCCCGACAATTCTGATTTTTATATTGTCTAGTGAAATGGGTCAAGCTTCCCAGGTGGCTCAGTGGTAAAGAATCTGCCTGCTAATGCAGGAACCGCAAGAGTAGCAGGTTTGATCCCTGGGTCGGGAAGATACCCTGCAGGTGGAAATGGCAACCCACTCCAGTATTCTTGCCTGGAAAATGCCATGGACAGAGAAGCCTGGCAGGCTACAGTCCATGGGGCTGCAAAGAGTCAGACACGACTGAGTGACTGAGCACAGACACGCTGAAATGGGCCAACATTTGGAATAAGTGCATAACTCAGGGAATTAATATTTTCCAAATGACTAAATGGCCACGTTACAAAATCATGTGTGAGAAACAGATCCATCCAACCAGCCAGAGAGACCAATGCGGTCTGGTCTAACGCTAGGAAAGGTTCATTGCTCTGGTGCTGTAGTCCACGTGGCAAGAAACCTGAGAGAAATGTCCTTGTGCCAGGTGGAGAGTCTGTGTAAACTCTCCTCCACTATCCTGCTACACACCTCCGCAAGGCCAAACTTTCTTCACAGACATCAACTGAAGCAACACATTACAACAGTCTGAACACAGAAGCAGACCTGAGATCCAGCTGTCTTCTGTTAAGCTAGACGTTAAAAAGATTTGCAGAGTATGAAGTATACCACTGTTCTCACTAATCATGTTTTTTCAAATAATGATTTTTCATACGAGTGCTATTTATCATTGAATAACAGGGAATCAGTTTCTTATTGTAAGTTTAAATAAATTAATAAAATGAGTTTAAAGTAGTTTTAATTTATAATACTGTATGTTTTCATGAACCTCAAATCCAGCTGTAAAGTATGACAGGGCAGGCTCTGGCCGGGAGAGTTCAGGGTGGTATAAAGTCATTCATTCCAACCCCTCTGGGAAATTTAACTTTAAACTTCCCAATTCCTCATTTTAAGAATTTCTTTTTATGATATATATACATATATAAAACCTTTTAAGTATTTCAGAAGGTAGAAGGGGAGGGAAAGACAGCAAAAGAAATTTGAAAGCAAAAGAGTCTTAAAAATCATTGCTAGCACCTCACACCCATGAGAATGGCCACTATCAAAAACCAGAAAATAATAACTTTTGGCAAAGATGTGGAGAAATTGCAGTCCTTGGGCCTTGCTGATGGGAATGTCAAATTACATGGCCACTGTAGAAAACGGTACGGCGATACCTCAAGCAATTAAAAATAAAATTACTATATGATCCAGCAATCCCACTTGTGAAACAAGGATCTGTACAGTGTGTTCACACCAGCACTGTTCGCAGTAGCCACAGGGTGGACACAGTCCAAGTGTCATTGATGTGTGAATGGATAAACAAGGTGCTCTGTTCTGACTATGAAATATCAGTCCACCTTAAAGAAGGAACTCCTGCCATGAGCTACAACGTGGAGGAATGCTGAAGATACTGAGCTCAGTGAAATAAGCCAGGGACCTTCGAGTACTGTTTAAATTGGATCACTCTTCATAGCAAACAACAAAGAGAAGTTGAATTTTGCTTATTGGTTCCATTTCTCGGACCAGGAAGTGGGTGCACAGCCTGGCTGGATGCTTTGGGCAGAGGTGGGTTTTGTCCATCCACCTCCCTGGACCCCCGACACTGGTGGACAAGACTAGAACAAAGTGAGCTCAGCCCTGCAAAAGCTTTTGTTGGTATTAACTTTTGTACTTCAAGGAGAAACAGATTTTCACATGCACGACATCACAGACCATGCCTCTTGACTGTGAACCTAATTTAGAAACTGGCCCGATCACAAAGGAAGCTGAGGCAGCAGCTGGGTTTGGAAAGTTGCTGGTTGCCAACAAGCAGCCAGGTCACTGTGTCACTGGCAGCCGAATGGCCCAAGGAGGTCTGATGGGGTCCTGCTGTAAAGGGGTCACCACCCAGCTTTCATCGGGAGCAGCCAATTTCCTGAACTCGTGGTTGGTCTGAGGGGTGGGCAGTCATCGTGGAGTGACCGTGACGAGGCCAGGGAGAGATGATTGCTGTGAAATAGGAGCCGCAGGCAAAGCTTTGTGCCATGGGCACAGCTGTTCTGGGACATGGCCGGGACAAAGCTCTTTCATTGGCAAAGTTGTCAAAGGCTGTGCACACAGGGAAAGGCCGAGAACCGCTACTGCCGTCCTCAGGTGGTGCTTCGTGATCTGTCTTTCTTTCTTTTTAACTGAACAATACAGTTTATGTAGCAAAAATCTAGGTGAAGATCCAGTATTACAGTTAAGACTCTGGGTGCCTGAAAGTGATAAGAAGAAAATTAGTTTCACAGCCTAAAAACATGAGTTTGTATCAGGGAACTTATTTATATAAAGAAGACTTAATTTAAAAACTTGGTTAATAAAATGTCAGGATAAAACCGGGAGAAAGTTGTTTTTTTTGTGGTAGCAGCTGATATATATGTGTATATATATATATATATATGACAGATTTTAATTTCTTGGGCTCCAAAATCACTGTGGACAGTGACTGCAGGCTGTTCTTCCAGCCTCAGAAGGAACTAGCTCTGTCCACACCTTGATCTTGGACTCCTGGCCTCCAGACTTGAGAGAATAACTGTTGCTCAACCATGCAGTCTGGAGCTTCCCTGGTGGCTGGGTGGTAAAGAAGCCACCTGCCAACGCAGGAAACGCTGGTTTGATCTGGTATGGGAAGATTCCATGTGCTGTGGGGCAACTAAGCCCATGTGTTTCAACTGCTGAAGCCCATGGACCCATGCTCAGCAACAAGAGAAGCCCCTCCAATGAGAGGCCCACGCACCACAACTAGAGAGTATTCCGTGCTCACTCCAACTAGGGAAAAGCCCAGCAGCAACAGAGACCCAGCACAGCCAATAAACACAAACATATGTGAAATTATTTAAGCACAGGCACTCACACGCAGTCTGTGGCACTTTGTTACAGCAGCCCCAGCAAAGTAATACACTAGTGTATGACTAGTATATGGAGACCTGGAACAAGCGACACGTTTGCTGGGCATCTCCAGTGAGAAAATGCTCTCTTTAGAGCTCAACCTTCTGGGTTTTCTGATTCCAGTTTTCCATTGTCTTTGAGCTATTCTACAGTCTAAGTTGTCAGGAATGGGTGGCGATGCAGATGCCCCTCCACTGTCGACTATGTGATGAAGGGACAGCCCTCACCCCATGGCTGTCAAATCCTTCCACTCAAAGCCAGTTTTGCACAAATTGTAAGTTCACGCCAATATTCCAGCCTATAGAAGTGTTTGTTCTTCGCATTTTCCTTTGAACAGGCTGTGACATCTTACTGTTCCCTCAATCAAACAGTGAGCTCAGGAAGCTGTTTGCCACCCTTTGATTGCCTGTCTGCCTGAGAGTCATGATTCTGTCTTGGGCCAACATCATGCTTTAACCCTGCCATGGCTGCCATTTCCCTGCTGCATTGGGCTGGGGTCCTCAAGGAGGCTGTGTCACAGGTGAGGGCAGTGTCTCCTGCCCTCATCTTTAAGGGACTTCATTGTTGAACTGTCCTCTGGAGAAAACGGGGGCTCAAGCCTGAAGAACCATGGACATCTGCATGTATGCTGGAGGCCTTCCTACACAGCTCACTGCCTCCTCTGCAGAATTCCCTGAGAGATTCATGACCATCCCCATGGAAAGCAGGGAACTGGATCTCAGGGAGGTGACGTGGCCTCATCCACATTCACATGACAAGTGGCAAAGCCACTTGTCCACACCCAGCACTGTAGACTGCAAGCCCAGGGCTCTCCTGACTACATCACACTGTCTCTTTTACATAGAAAAAGAAATGCCACATGGGCAGGCTCTAAGATGGTCCTGGGGGATTCTCTCTCCCTGCTGTTTGTGTCTTCCTGGTTCCCCCTCCCCTTGTATTTGGGCAGGACCTGAGACATGCTTCTAACCAACAGAATAGACAAGGGTGATTGATTGGAAGATGCTTCTGGGATTACTTTATACAACACTGCAACTTCTGTCTTCCACACCGACTCTGTTCCTTGCTGGCTTTGATGAAGCAACCTGCTGGCTCTTCTCTCCATCTTCTCTCTGGAGAGGTCCGTGTGGCAAAGAAACTGAATAGGCCTCCAGCCAACAACCAGCAAGGACCTGAGGCCCTCAGTCCATCTCCCCACAAACATGTGAGGTTGGAAATGGATCCTTCCCTAGTCAAGCCATCAAGTGAGACCACAGCCCTGGAGGCCACTCATGACCCACCCTGAGGCAGAGGACCCGGTCAAATTATGCCCAGATTCCTGACCCACAGAGACTGTGAGATAATGTATGTTGTTTTCAGACACTAAGTTTGGAATAATTTGTTAAAAAGCAGTAGATAGCCAATACACCATTTATTAGAAGCACTGGTTCATGCATTCAACAAATATTTATTTGCGAGGTACTAGCACGGGTGCTTGGCATACATCAGTGAACAAAACAGAGTAAAATTCTTGGTCTTCTGGAGCTTAGATTCTATTATTTATGTGTGTGTACAGTGGGCGGGGGTATTGGAGGATAGACACAGTAAAAGTTACATGGTTATGTGGTTGCATTGTACATTACATGTAAATAAGCTACATGGTTATACAGTTACAGCATACCTTACCTGTAAATAAGTTACGTTGTACCTTACATGTAAGTAAGCTACATGGTTACACAGCTGTATCATATGTTACCTGTAAATAAGTTACATGGTTATACAACTACATTGCGAGCTACGTGTATCTACAGAAGTACCATAGCAGGGTAGGGAATGGGTTGGGAGTTTACAATTTTAAACCTCTTTTGAGAAAGTGAAGTTGAGAAAGACTTCATGGAGTGAGAGAGAGCCATGGAGATACCTTTGAGAAGAGTGCTTTAAGCACAGGAAATCAGCAGTGCAAAGGCCCTGAGGCTGAATCACACTTGGAGTGAGTTAGGAGTAGCTAGGAGGCTGGCTGGAACAGAGCAGGTGAGGGGAAGGGTGGCAGGAGCTGAGGTCAGAGGTGTGGAAGGGAGAGGGATGGTAGAGACCTCACAGGCACTGCATGGACTTCACTTTTGCTCTAAATGAGATGGGGAACTCTTGGAGGGGTTGAGCATAGCAGCAATGTGGTCTGACTCATCGCTGGTGACTTCCTGTTCACCTGTGCAAACTGAAGTGGCTTATTCTCTGCCATGCTGGCTGCCTTGACAAGCCAAGAGATTTGCCCTTAGTTTTACCAAATCCCCAGATCCCAGACATCCTCTAAAGATGACCCCAATCCTGCCTCCCCGCACCTCCTCCAGCTTTCACCTTGCAATCTCCCCTGCAAGTACAGCACCTTGCACCCCATCCTGGCTGCCACAGGCTTTGTGCACTGTCTCACATGCTCTGCCAGGCAGGGTTCAAGGCTCACCTTTCCCCTACATTCTCCCCCACCTTCTCCAGCTTGAGACAGGGCTGCACGGAGTGGGGCTCTGTCTGTCCCACTGGCACCTGAGCAGAGTTTTTTCTACCTTTCCCCACAGGTCCTGCAAAGCTCCTTCACCTGCCTGCCTGCTCCTACCTTCCCTCCTCCCCTCCTGGCTTCACAGCACCTGCTGTCATCCAGGTAGTTCTATGAACAATTATACGTGGCTTTTTACTTCATACACCTATATGTGGTCCTTGGGGTAATAGCAGCAAGTCTTTAACAAAGAAATTGGGAAGAAAGTAGGCAGACACGCCCGTTGTACACAAACCTTTCTTTATTGTTCATAAACCACCCTGGTGCCACCATTGGGGGGAGGCCATGGGTGGAGGCAGAGGAAAGCAAAGGCCCCACTTCTACCTCATTTTCCATTTACTTTTCCTAAAAAGGGCCCCCAGATGTGTGAGCCTCTGGGCCAATGTCACTGACGACGCTTCCAGCCCTTTCTCCTCTGGAGCTGGCCCTGTGAAGAGAAGGAGAGGAAGGGCAGGCAGATCATGGGGGGCCTGGGTAGAGGAGGCCATGCATAGAGGCCAGACAGGGGTGCAGGGCCTGGGTCTCAACTGCCTTGGGACTTGTTTTGGGACATCAGGGGACAGCACATCCCCAGGTTCTCCTGGACAGAGACCTCTCCCGCCTCACACACTTGATGGGAACCAGGTGAAAGCTTCAGTCCCAAGTGGAGAGAGGGTGAGGCCAGCCAGGGCAGGGCTGCTTCAGGGTGCCTGTGAGCAGTGCCATCAGTTGGGGCCCCAGCCGGGTATAATAATCTTCTGTCCCTGCCTTAAAATTCTTAGTGACTCTTGAACAAGGGACTGTTCATTCTGACTTTGCACTGGGCCCTGCAAACACAAGTAGCTGGTCTGCACCACTGAATTGTGTGGGTCCCTTCCCTCCAACTCTCCACTGGTCAGTGGCTCACTGCACCCTAGCCCAGGCGCTGCTATCACAACCTTCTCTCTGGAAAACGGAGCATTTCTGCAGGACCACGCAGACTGCCTGCAGCTTCATGGTGCTGGTGGAGTCCTGAAGAGTTAGGAGGGAGGTCCTTCCCGGCGGCTCCCCATTGACTCCCTCCTGAATCACCAGGCATCCTCCACGAGTTCCAGTCCTGGCTCCCGGGGCAGCGTGCGAGCCCTTCTCCAGACAGAGATCCCACCAAGGAGGAATGTTTCTGTAGAAATGGACAGCCGTTTGGGCCCCATGCCTCTGCGGTAGGAAAGGCCTTGCCCTTTCCTTAACGTCCTGGAGGGCAAGGCCACCAGAGGGACCCGCGGGCCCGCTGCAGCACCGTGTTCGAAAGTCCACCTTGAGATACACCATACTTCCCGCGTCGCCCTAAGGGGTACCACTTCACTGGCAGATGGGGCCTGCGTGGGCCACTGGGGGACAGGTGCCTGACGGCAGAGCGCGGTACCAGAGGCGAGCCTGCAGCGGTGGCTGGAGCCCAGACCGCGGCTGAGGGCGCCAGGGGTCAGGTTGGTGGCTGGGCACTGCCGCCGCTCTCGGGGCGCACGTGTGCAACCTCTGGGAAGAAAGCAGGGGACTGCCTTGGACCTGCACACCAAGGGGGCGCCGCGCAGACTAGGGGCCTGGGCGCCAGATGCCCGCACGGCCCGGCCTCCGAGGACAGCCCGGGACTGGCCTGCCCTGCATCGCCGGGGCGCGCATTCAGGGCTCCTCCCGCGGATGGTACGGCCCGCCCTCCCCTCCTGACCATCGCGGATGGTTTCGCCCACCCAAGCCCGCTCCACACACTTCCCCCGGTCTCTGAGGAAAGAGCGGAGGGGGCGTGACGCTAGCAGGCCACGCCTCCAGCTCCATACTAGTGAGGCGGGGCTCGCGGCCTGAGGGGCGGGCCGCTCTTCGCGCCGCGGCGCAGCGGCTGGGGGCGGGTCCCGACAGCGAGGCGGGGGCGGGGCCGGCCGCCGCCCGCCCCCGGCTCACTCTCCGCCCCCGGCGCCCAGGCCCCGCCTCCAGCCGCCGCGGCGCAGGGACGGGGCGGGGCCCGGGACTCTCAGGCCCCGCCCTCACTGTGAATATTGATGCGGCGCGCGTCGGCGTCGCCCTCCTCCCATTGAGCGAGGCTGTGTCGCGTGGCCCAGCGTCGGCGTGACGGTTGGACGCGGGCGCGGCACTGCGGGTCCCGATTGCTGCAGCCGCTTGTCAGTGTGATGAAGATTGGCACCCAGGTAAGCTGTCACTCAACCGCTCCGCCGCCGCCGCCGCTCCGCCGCCCCGTCCCTAT
>NW_024070186.1:14179289-14198398 GCF_014754425.2 Oryx dammah | reverse complement strand
CCCACACCGGCGCGGGGGCGCGCGGGGCGGGCGTTCGCGAGGCGGCGGCGGGGGTGCTCGGCGGCCGTGAGGCGGGGGCGTCGCGCTCCTTGGGCTTCCGGGGTCCCAGAGGCCGGTCGGTGGCCGGCGGGTCCCGGGTTGTTAGGGAGCCCGGGGTGCGCGGTGTCTGGAACGAGTGACACAGGCGTCGCGGGTGGTAAACGGCCGACTAGAACTAGAGGACGGCGGTGTGGGGCCCGGCCCGGCCGCCCGCTGGCTCCCACATTCCTTGAGGGAGAGGTCGTGAGTCACCTCAGGAGAGGCAGGGAAAGAGGAGTCTGCTTTATTTCAGCGCAGAGGCTGCTGGGACACGGCGTCGTTAGTGGTTCAGAGGCTGGGCCCGTTAGGCTTTCCTTTGTGATGCATGACTCCTGAATCCGTCTTAGTGCATGCTGCCCGGGTCGGAGTCCCGGGGTGAGGGCGGAAGGCGGATGCTGGGGAGGGGGAGGGGAATACCTGTACTGACGCGAATGTGCATTCGGTAACTTTGATCGCAGACCTGCACCATCCAGGGTAGATTTGCCGTTTGTAAGGAGGTTGTGATTAACAATTTTGATCCTAAGACTTAGTTTTCAGTAGAAGCTACTGGTAGGGATACTTCCCGCTTTATGCTAAATGAAACCCTCAGCTTTCGTTGGATATACTTGTATGATTTCTCCTGACATATTAAGAAAGGGCTTATGTACTTGCATAATGTTTTATGCAGTGTTTTCTGAATACTGTGTGAAAAAATCGAAGTGAAATGTGAAAATTCTGCCAGTACAGTTGCTGGTGATGCTCTCAAATCTAGGTGTACATGGATTTGGAAGGTGGCTCACTGACTCCAGTTTGCCTTTATCGGTTTTTTCCTTCACTTTCCCAGCGTGGAGAGAGTCGTGCGTTTCGTTCAGCACGGTTGTGGAATAGAGTTGTAGCACACAGGGCTTTCCAAAGAACCCTTCCTACTTCAGAGATTTACAAGTGGGGATTACAGTTGGTGAAATATCGTATGAGGCAGGACTGGAAAGGTGAACATCCCATGCTGACGATCTAAGTGCAGACACTAATGATACTGGGTGTTAATGCTGTCCTCTAGGACACAGATATTTACATGTCTGTTTCAGTGTGTGGTAACTTTAGGAAAGTACCACTTAGGATCAGTGAAAGGTACTGGGCGAATAGTAACATTCTAGCGTAACTCTCTTTTGTTGCAAACTAATTCAAACCGTTCAGAAGAACACTTTGAAACCTCTAGAGTGATGCAAATCATGCGCCCCAGGGGGCCTTTCCTGCCCTCCCCAGACCTCTGGTCTCCTCCTCTTGGCACAAACGTTTTTAAAAAAATAAAATAGGATCAGGAAGAGAACCTACTATACTGAAATACAGTTATCAAATACAGTTTGATAATAATAATAATAACCTATTATACTGAAATACAGTTATCGGAGAAGGCAATGGCACCCCACTCCAGTACTCTTGCCTGGAAAATCCCATGGATGGAGGAGCCTTTGTAGGCTGCAGTCCATGGGGTCGCTAAGAGTCGCACACGACTGAAGTGACTTAGCAGCAGCAACAGTTATCAAAAATATTGAACTAAACTTGTGATGAATTTCCTTACCTGCTTTTATTAGCTCACGTAGTAACAGATGGAACACCAGATCTAATTCTTTTTTGGTATTGATGAGTATAAGTGACACTTTGAGATTTTTGTACAGTGCTAATGTTTTGTGAAAATATCTGGTTTCTGTTAGTGAAGAAGTCACAGGTGCTGTGCAAATTCCAGGATTTTGCGACTACCTGTGGAATTGAATGAGTGCTAAATTTCAGCCAGACGTTATAAAGATGTGATTTTTTTTTTCTCATTCAGGTTCACAGAGACCAAGTTAAGAGCCTCTGCACTAGCAGTCGATTTGCTCTCAGCGCATCCCTTACTAGGAATATGTAGGTGCCCCCCTTTTTCTTCCTCATAATGCTGGTGATGAGGGCAAGGGTGATGAGGAAGTCGAAACAGCACAGCTCAGGGAACCCAGAGCTGAACTGTCTGGGGTCATAGCAGGGTGAGTCATTGGAGTAACTGTCTGACACCAGTAGTGATGACTCACACGTGGGATAGGTTACAGTTCTGTCTTGTACAAGTTGTTTAGGAAAGTGGAGTATAGTGTTGAAAGGGTTCAGTTGAGAAAATGTTGGAATCAACATTCAGGGACTGGGAGGCAGAGGCATTTGGTTGGAAAGACCTGGCTGTAGAGACTGTCAAATAAGGCCCCTCTGGCCGTATTGCCCACCTGGCCAGCGAATGGTCAGGGTACCTGGCTGCTGGGTGCCCTCTGCTGGCAGCTGCCCTTGTCTTGGTGTGTCAGCCTCACTGGTCTACTCACTGTTTCTGGGAGGTTTGCAGACTGTGCCAGTTGCTGGCCCAGCCAACTTTTTGTCTGACGAGGTGGTTTCAGACTCTGGATATGGAAGCTCTATGGGTCTGAGGTCACTTCTGGGGACCTGCGAAGGGGACAGAGTAGCTGCTTCATTCCATCTCAGCTTCCTTGGGTGAAAGTCCTCCAGCTCTTCTAGAATCTTGAAAAGCGCTGATCAGTCAGGTTTTGGGACCGAGGGCCTGTGCATTGGTGAACGTTGTTAGTTCCCATTGTCTTTAGCCTTCTCTCCAGTGTTAGGATGCACTTGTCCGGACAGGTCCAGCCAGTAGACCCCCAGCCCTCCCTTCCCTTCAGGCAGGCACACTGCCTGCCCAGAGTGGGGACATGTACTTCTGTCTGGGGATTCTACTCAGGGCGACCCTGCCACCCCACAGGTGTCTGTCATTTGGCGCAGCCTCTGGCCTTGTCAGGGAGAGGCCACAGGGCACGTGGTGAGAAATGCCTCTGGTGTTCATGTCTTTAACGCCTGGCTGCCGTACTCAGGCCCCGGGGCAGCAGGCAGCAGGCTTACTTCACTGGCAGGTCACACAGGAATAAGGGAGAAAGGAACCTAGTGGAGTCCAATGACCCAGGTAGTGCTGGGCCTGGGGTTGGGTGGAGTTGCAGCTCGGGGCATGGCGGGATCTGGCTGCCACCCCAGCCTTGACCTTCTGGGCTTGCTCTTCCCTTGTTGATCTCAACTGTCTGCTGGTCCTGCACGCTCTCTGCTCCTCAACTCTGCCAGCCTTATCCTCTTCTGCTCTCCTCACACACCCTGCCCACCCCAGAGACAGGGTGACAGTTGTCTCGCCCTCCACCATGTCCCCCAGGTGCCCCAAGGAGGGGTGGGCTTTTGCCTTCTCACAGCCACTCCCTTTCCACAGGGCCTGCAGTGGGGTGGGTCACTTGGAAGGGACTGTAGGTGGTAGGAATTGTGATTGCAGTTTCCTCAACAGTCTCATTGGATTTGCAGAAAGTACCTTCATGAGAGCTTGGCAAGCCCTCAGTGTATGCCATTCTATAGCTGAGGCATTTTATCAAGGTTTTTAAATTTTTTTTTTTTTGCTTTAAAAAATAAGGAATTTAATTTTGAATTATTATAAATTCAGTTATGTGTTGATGCAAAGTATCTTTTTAAAAATAAGATCGCAGTTTATTGTTGCATAAATGAAACACCCCTGTGATCCTCTGGGGCAGGGGTTCAAAGCTGGGCCCCTGTTGACTTTTGGGGCTGGGTACTTCTTGTCCTATGCATTGTAGGATTTTAGCAGATGCCAGCGGGACCCCCACCAACAAGTGTAACGACCAAAAATGTCTTCAGATAGTGCCATGCATTTGGTGGGGGACAAAAATTCCCCCTGGTTGAGAAGTAATGCCCTGGAACAGCATTTTCCAAACCACTTTGTGTGGAACCCAACTTTAATGGGATAGGCATAGTTTCTACATTTTCATCAGCTATTTTGAGTTGTATTTTTAGTCAGTGTTATGCGTATTTTCATGTATTTATGTAATTGACATGTTTCTCATTTTCAGCGTTTATCTACTGTCTTCCGGTTCTGTGATTTTGGTTTCGCGTGTGTGTGGCTGTCCCTGCTGGTGTAGATGGAGCCTTTCAAGCATGTGGGTCTTGTTGTTTCCTGTGTTTATTTGATCATCATCTGGCCTGCCAAGCTGAGCGCCAGCCGGATCAGGGCAGGGACGAGGCTGCCAGGCCCATGTCCACAGTGCTCTTTCCCTGAGCTCAGACAGTGCCCTCAGGAAAAAGATGGTACCATGACATAACCCTTGCCTTGAAGGGTTGGGTTCCTGTTGAACCTAAAAGATACTCATTGACCATTAATAGCAAGTACATCATGAAAGTTTCAAATGTCCGTTTTTAATGATGAGAGTGGTAGTCATGGTTTTAAACACAAAGCTGTGATATGAGTTTAAATTCTACCAGCTGTGATAGGCCTTTCAGCTCAGAATTTATTGAAAGGGATTCGGAAACCATTAAACACCTTTGTTGTTGGAATTTTGCTGTGTCTCTTGTGAACGTATGTGGTTGGCTTTTTTGGGCTCGATTTTGCTTTGACAGGATTTAACATCTGTGATTTTATTTGAATATTATATTAAACTTCAAGTGGTGCCTCTCAAAACGTTGCTCGAAAAATAAAGTGATCTCTTGACAAACATTTCTCCTCAGAATGAGTTCTTGACTGACCATCTCGCTGGAGAGGGATGTGAATGGGGATGGGAGGGGAGGGAGAAGTGGGCGCCTGGCGGGGTAGGGGTTGGTGGGGGTGGTGGGGGCAGGCGGCTGGTTCTCTAACCAGTCACAGCCCTTCCCATACAGGAATGAAGACTGATGGCGCTGTAGTGACACACAGCTACTATTCTCCAAGGGTGTTGGAAAAGGTCTCTTATTTTGAATATAGAATTTTGACAGTTTTCTTGGGGTCCATAACAGCTGTCTCAGCTTTATAAATGCACTGGTTTGGTTAGAGAAGGATCATCAATTCCGCACCCCCCACCCTCGGTCTAAAGGGGTAGTTTGTACTGTCTCTCCATCCTCTTCTGGCTTCATTACCAGCTCTCACAGCCACTAAAACTGAAATGACCACAGAATTTCCTGCATTTCTGTGTGGATGGAATTGATTCTGCTCATAGAGCAGCTTCTGAGAGTGGCTGAGGACCCTCCCTGCTGGGAAACCTGAGCCTCTGCTGGGTGGGCCTGGCAACCGGGAAGGGAGGGAGCTGCCGGACACCTCAGCATGTGTGTGGATTAAATGAAAAATGCAAGAGACTTCATCACTGAGGCTGAGTTAGAGCACGTTGTAGCTGGGGTTATAGTATAATGTGTCTCTTGGGACAGCTAGACTCTAGGCCAGGGGTTGGTAAGCGACAGGCCTGTGTGCCGCGTCCCACTGTGGCCCATTTTGTACAGTCCTGGAACCATCCATGGTATACTGCAGAGGAAAAAGAAGACATGATAGAGGCTGTGTGTGGCCCGCAAAGCCACACAGTTACCAGCGGGCCCTCTTCAGGAAGAGTGCTGGCCGACTCAGTGCTCCCCTGAAACCAGTGGGTCTGGATCTAGATGGGTCAAGCAGTGTAACTGTTGGGGAAATAATAAAAGGGGAAAGGGAGGGTATTTTCTCTCACTGGACTCACTGGACTCTTAACCTTGTGATGACCAGTATGTAGTGTAATGGGTAGCTCTTAACTCTTGATTAGAATCTAAAGGGATCCATGGGAATAAATGCTGGAAGCCTAAATCTAGAAACCTCTGTTCCAGTGGGTAGTTCCCAGTGCCTCCTTGCTCTTTGATTTTTCTCTGTCATCAGAGCACCAAAAATCCCTGCTCTCCGATAGTCAGTGTAGAGTGTCAAACTCTCTCTCATGCGTGCCCCTGCCTTGCCCAGAAGCCCCTGTTCTGAGACTCCAGATGCCAGAGGGCTCTACATCGCCAGCTCTGGAGCTCCTGGCTGGAGAGCAGGCCAGCCAAGCTCCTTAGTGCCTGGAACCCCGGCTGGGGAAAGGACCAGAGCCTCATTCACGGCCTCTTTTTTTCTTTCTAGAATCTTTTTTTTTTTTTTTTCCCCTTGATCTTCATATCTCTTTGGGTGATTCTTATGTGAAAGGAATGGAAACAGGAGCTGGAGTAATTCTCAACTCTTTTTGAGTACTTTTCTGAGATTTGCTTTCTTATGGACCCTTTTGACTTGATAATGTTTATTTTTTGGCCATGCTGCGTGGCATGTGGGATCTTAGTTCCCAGACCAGAGATCAAACCCCAAGCCCCTGCAGTGTAACCACTGGACCACCAGGGAGGTCCCCTGGCGGGGGACCTAGTGTTTAGTTAACTTGCCTGAGGACATGCTTTACCTACGGTTTATTTAGATGTTTATTTTAAGCCCATTTATTTGGTTGCCTTGGGTCTTAGTTGTAGCATGGGGGATCTTCGTTGCACGGACTCTCTAGTTGAAGAACAGGGCTTAAGTTGCTCCAGGGCATGTGTTAGTTCCCTGACCAGTGATTGGACCTGCATCCCCTGCATTGCAAGGCAGATTCTTTCTTAACCACTGGACCACCTGGGAAGTCCCTATTTCTCAGTTTCAATTTTAATGTTAGTCCAGTATATCCTGGGACTTCCTTGGTGGCTCAGATGGTAAAGAATCTGCCTGCAGTGCAGGAGACCCAGGTTGGATCCCTGGGTTGGGAATATCCCTGGAGAAGGGAATGGCTACCCATTCCAGTATTCTTGCTTGGAGAATTCTGTGTACAGAGGAGCCTGCTGGGCTACAGTCCATGGGGTTGCAAAGAGTCAGACACAGCTGAGTGACTAACACTTTCACTTTCCAG
This sequence comes from Oryx dammah, assembly GCF_014754425.2. Lineage (NCBI taxonomy): Eukaryota > Metazoa > Chordata > Mammalia > Artiodactyla > Bovidae > Oryx > Oryx dammah. The sequence continues at coordinate 14,191,625 of NW_024070186.1, read as the reverse complement.
TATATCCCAAGACTATAACCTGTAACAATTTTAAACTTTAAAATTTTAAACTTTAAAAATCTCTCCATCTTTATGTATGTTATTTTTCCTGTTATTATTATTATTTTTTTTAAGATTTTTCTATGTGAATTCCAAGTGGAGAATTCAACTGTTGAATTTGATACATGGAGTGAAATAACATTATGGAATATTCCCAGTATTTCTGCCATCAAAACTTAAAGGAATGCTTTTCTAATGTAATTTTCTCATAACATAAATAATATTGAAGGTGATGATTATAGTGCAAACAAAACATTTAAATATTTTCTCCTTTTCCTTTTAGCTAGAATGTCATTAAAATAATCTGAATTCTTGTCTAGACAAGTCAGAATAAACTCACTGTTCAAAACTGGTTATTGTAAGATGCTTTGCTAAGTTTGACTTGGTCCCCCATTAGAAGGAGGCAGTGTTGTTAGCTCTGTGTTGCTGAACAAATAGAATATCAAATATACATGTGCATGGGTATAAATGACAGGTTACATACATGTCATTCATGAGAATGAAGCATTATAGTCAGGTAAACCCCAGATTATAAGTGTAACCTTTAAATGCCCTGAAATTCATTTTAAAGGTTTAAAAAAATATCCTGAAATGGTCCTAGACACATTTGCCTTCCCAGATTGCTGTGTGCTCACTGCCAGCGCTGAGTCCCTGCTGCTAAGGAGCACAGATTCAAGTGTGGAATGATAACGCAGGTTGACATTTTGTCGAAGGAGCAAGGCTTGTTCTGGAAGCAGATTGGGATGCAGGTGTTAGTGTTGAGGTGGTGTGAGGTAACCAGTAAGAGACTGAAGGCAGAATATGTGACTCCCAGGTACCCGAGGAGAGAGTGGAGCAAGGAAGAGTTTCATCATCTCAACAAAAAGGAATTCAGAAAAAAGAGGAGAATGAGGAAGTTTGCTTGGTGTGTTAAAAAGCAGATGATGTAAGATGGCATGAACAAGCCCAGAGACACCGAATAATGTAAAAGGGTTAGCTCTCCCAGGTGATAAAAACTCCAGATTTAGTCGAAAAATGAAATCTAGCTGATGTGGTATGTAAGCGACCTAAACAAGCGACCTTGTTTTATCTAAAGCTAAAACAAGAAGGTGGGAAACCAGGGATAGAAAACTGTTGTCAGTTCTACAGAAAGAAAGGTTTAGCAATACCAGTGTCGACTGAACTCAAGGCAAAAGCGTGAGAAGTGCAGTTCTTTCTATCCTAAGCTAATGTATCAGTAATGTAGCAATGTATCAACAATGTATCAAAATGTAGAAAAATCAGAAGGTTGATCCAAGGGGGGAGAAGTTGACAGAGGGGCCCTCAGCAAGCCACAAACCAGGTTAGACCAGAGAGAAGAGAAGGCGTGGAGGGGCTTCTTGACTCAGGGCCACTGGCACCGATGCCACGTGGTTCTCTGTGGGCGCTGTCCTGGGCGCTGTCCTGGGCACTCTAGTGGGGTGAGCAGCGTCCCCAGCCTCTACCCACTGTGATAGGCAGAATGTTAACTGAAGTTGCCAAACGTCTGGGGGCAAGAATCACCCCCAGTAGAGAACCACTGATAGAAAGGATTTAAAGGCTAGATCTGATGATGTACAGAAACTTGTGCCCAACAAACCTAAAGTATAAATTCTCAGTTACACAGAACATTGAACAAAAACCGGTCACATATTAGGCCACAAAGAAAAATCCCAAGTTTCGAAAAGTTAATTCTGTAGACCAGATTCTCAGACCACAGTGCAACCTAGACAGAACCTAAGAGTGAAAGGACAGCTAAAAATATCCACCTGAAAATGCTAGGACCCCCTTCTTTATAATGCTGGTTAAAGAGGAGATCAGTGTTCATTCTGTAAGTGAAAGACACAAGACTACTGAACGCTACTCATGGGATGAGACCAACCAGCTCTTAGGAGGAACAAAGGGCGTAGACCTAACCGTTTACTAGAGAACAAGGAAAATAAATGACTTCAGCTTTCAACTCAAGAAACCAGGAAAATAAAGTTAAGGCAAATCTTTTTTTGCTTTTTGCAAATCTGATTATGAGGAAATGAGAACACAGTATTTTAAAAGGGATGTGGCTGAAATTTTTACAAATAATAACATGCATTACAATTTGATGGTGTTAAATTTGAAGTGAAGTCGCTCAGTTGTGTCTGACTGTTTGGAACCCCATGGACTGTAGCCTACCAGGTTCCTCTGTCCATGGGATTTTCCAGGCAAGAGTACTGGAGTGGGTTGCCATTTCCTTCTCCAGAGTAGATGATAAAAAGACCAAGTAGCTGATGTGAGTGGTTTATAAAGAAGGCATAAAGGACCAGAATTGACCTTGGAGGTAGAAAACTTGTACAGACCAGCAACTTTAGATGAGATGGAGAAGGTAGTCAAGATTTATCTTTTGGGACTTCCCAGGTGGTCCAGTGGTTAAGAATCTGCCTGCCAGTGCAGGGGACTCAGGATCGTCCCTGGTCTGGGAAGGTCCCACATGTGGCAAAACAACTGAGCCCGTGCGCCATAGCTGCTAAGTCTGCACCCCAGAGCCTGTGCTCCACAACAAGAGACGCCACCTCAAGAAGAAGCCTGCAGACCACAACTGGAAAGGAGCCGCTGCTCGCCACGACTAGAGGAAGTGCGTCAATAAAATTTAAATAAATAAAAAGATTTTTTTTTTTAAAGGAGGCACTGGGCTGAATTACAGCAAACTTTCATGAAACAGATCATTCCTGTGTTAAATGGAGCAACCATTCACTAAACAGTTATTGTGCACCTGCTGTGTTCCAGACATTGTGTTGGCAGTGGGGCATGTTGTTGTTTAGTTGCTCAGTCGTGTCTGGCTCTTTGTGATCCCCTGGACTATAGCCCACGAGGCTCCTCTGTCCATGGGATTTCCCAAGCAAGAATACTGGAATGGGTTGCCATTTCCTCCTCCAGGGGGTCCTCCCAACTCAGGGATTGAAACCCACATCTCTGGCATTGGCAGGCAAATTCTTTACCACCTAGGAGCCATCTGGGAAGCCCCGGGGTCTTTGTGGCCCAGTATTTTAACTTAGCTGCTCACAGGGAGTGTCAGGAGTCCTTCACGTGCTGTTAACATACTTTGGCTCCAGCATGTATTTCCTATGATGAGCAGGGAGGAAGAGCCCCTTTCCTCTTCAGGAATGTGTGGTGGGATATTCTGGAAATGTATGACTGCACACCTTGACTGCTGCTGGGAGATGCCTCTTGGAACCAGGTCGGCACTTTCTTTAGACTCACTAGTGTGTGCAGAGTTACATTTGTGCAGCACTGAACATCACATCACTGAAGGTTGTGCTGTGTACCTTCATCCATTCTCTTAGCGTTTCCCATTTTGAATGACACAGTAATTCATAGATTGAGCTGATTAAATTAATATTTGTAAGCATCAAAGTTGTCAGATTGTCAAATACTCTCTTGATTTCCTTGGGAGTTCTATAGTTATCTTAGAAACAGTTGCTCTAACATGGACTGCCACTTATCTTGCCAGCCAAACTGGGTTTATTCAGGATCAACAAAGAATTGCAATTTCAGGTCTGCAACCACATGGAGCCCGGGCAGGTCCCTGGCTGGCCAGGAGAGGAGAACTCTTTTTAAAAGGAGAAGGGGAGGTTGGGAGAGCGGGAGTTAACAGAGTCCACTGGAGGAATCCAGGGTTCATCTAGTGGCTTCGCATTGCTGGGTTGGGACACTGCCCCGTTGGCTGAACTCTGGGAAGTGGGGAGAAGAGTCTGTCCATTTCTTGTCTGGCTGTTCCTCCTGTCAGGTTATGAGAGTACCGCTGCTGGCCTCCTGACTCTGTTTCATTGAGGTTTCTGTTTACTAATTTTCACAAAACAAAGTCTATTGTGCTCTCAGAAATAGCATGTAGAGGGAAAGGCCGGGCCTGGCAGCCAGACTCTTTCAGAGGCACTCAGCCTCATGAGCAGGAGGAGGCCAGGCAGAGCTGCAGAGACTGGCAAGTGTCCTGGTCCCTGCTGGTGCGGGCACAGGATGACCCATTCATTCTGCTCCTGGGTCTGTGGCCAGGAGTTTGGGAAAGGTGTGGTGGGGGTGACCTGTCTCTGCCCTACAGGTTGGGGTCCTCAGCTGGGAGGCCCAGGAGGCCCAGGAGTGGCTTGGTGTCTGAGGGCTGGGGTCTTGGGGAGGGATTTTCTCAAATCGGAAATTTGATGCTGGCTGTGAGTAGGGGTATGAGCTGGGCTGTGGACCTCTGCGTAGACATTCCCTGTGGCTTGCGCTTCCTCATGGAGGGGGAGGTGGGGTTCTGGTTAGTCAGACTTCTTACTTGACGGGGGTTGGGGGGACGCTCAGGGCTCTAGGATTGAGTGCTCCAGTGAGAATGGTGACAGCTGCCGCAGGCCTGGACTCACGCAGCCTCACTTCGGATGCTGTCTCATGCGTGGTCCCCAGTGAGTCACTAGGGTTGGGTTTAAGAGGTGGGGACAAAGACCCTCTTCTAGGGAGGAAGGCATGTCAGAGTTTGGGGATGTGTTCTAAAGTGCTTGGGTGGGTCTGGACACAGGTAGACCCTGGGTAGGTGCGGCCTGCCTTGTCTTTCCTCCCACCCTTACCGAGCCCACTGTGGCGCTGGCGGTACAGTGAAGACGCTCCCTCCTGGGACAGGGCTCAGTGTGTCTCTGCCTTGTGTGGGTTACATAAGCAGGAGGGCGACACGGAGCTCTGACCTTGTGGGGCTTCTGTGCTGCCAGCCCAGGTCCCCTAGAGTCCCCCTGCCCGAGGCTGAGTGGGAGCACGTGGCTGACCACCACAGCGCCTGTGGGGAGCAGCGCCGGAACCCCGGGTTCGCTCGCACTTTGCAGGCATTGATTGAGTTCAGAGAGGTTTTCGTGAACACATCAAGCTTCCAAAGCTTTGTGCATCTTTGGTCCTTTTCCTTCCAGCCCTGGCAGGTCTGAGGTCTCGTTCCTGCTGCGCCACTGGCCTCTCTACCTGCTCTTGTGCCATTACCGCTGCTTTGTTGTTACTGTGCCCTTGCAGGATAGCTTGACATTTTTTTTGGTTTCTCAAAAGAAGAAAAAAACAGGAATGTTGGTTGGGATTTTATCTGCATGTGCTGAGAAAAACCAGTAGACTTTTCGTAAACCATTAGAAATGTTGGTAGGTATGAGGTTAGCCTGCAGACTGGGGGCATTTCTTACCCAGCAGTCCACCAGAAAGTATAGTGACAACGAGATACTTTTGATAGTAGCAAGAAACATGGTAAAATGTTTCAGGATTGATTAACCAGGAGTACAGAAGACCTCCACAGAGGAAAACATCAGTTAATAAAGGATGTGGGAGAGAACCACATGCTCAGAGTACTCACAGATGTCTCTTCTTCCCATATTAATTCTGAACACTTTTTCAGCATGGTTGTGAGGTTGTCTCTTGACAGCAGGGACTGTGTTTGGTTTGCTGCCCCATCCCCAGCATTGAGAACAGAGCTTGGCTCAGGGAAGACTTTCAGTAGGTGTCTGTGGGCTGCATCAGGCCCAGCCATGTGCCCAGCAGACTCTGTGCCCTGCCTTTCCTCCTGACAGCACCATGAGCCTATTGCCATGATTCACCTTCATGTCCATGACTGATGGTCGGGACCACTGTGGATTCTACCATTGTCCTGTGGCTGGCGTGTAGGTTCTGTTTCCATTTTTTATTAATGTGGATAAAACACGTCATTTCCCTCTGGCTTTCTTGCCATGAGTTTTTTTTTTTTTTTTTTAATTGAAGGATAGTTGCTTTTACAGAATTTTGTTGTTTCCTGTCAAACCTCAACATGAATGAGCCATAGGTATACATATGATCCCTTCCTCTTTAACCTCCCTCCCATCTCCCTCCCCTCTAGATTGATACAGAGCCCCTGTTTGAGTTTCCTGAGCCTTTCCATGTTACTTTTACCATACATCTCACCCTCTCCGCCCCTCTCCCCATGTCCATAAGTCGATTCTCTCTGTTTTTTTTCTCCACTGCTGCCCTGGAAGTAAATTCTTCAGTACCATTTTTCTAGATTCCATATGCCTGTGTTAGAATACAGTATTTATCTTTCTCTTTCTGACTTACTTCACTCTGTATAATAGGCTCTAGGTTCATCCACCTCATTAGAACTGACACTTGTGTTCCTTTTTATGGCTGAGTAATATTACATTGTGTATATGTACCACAACTTCTTTCTCCATTCATCTGTCAGTGGATATCTAGGTTGCTTCCATGTTCTAGCCATTGTAAATAGTGCTGCAGTGAACAATGGGATGCATTTCCATGAGTTTTTAATGCCCTTTGAAATGAAGTTTAGAGCATAGAAGAGTTTATTTGATGGTATTTTAAAATCAACATTTATGGACTTCCCTGGTGGCTCAGTGGTAAAGAATCCCCCTGCCAATGCAGGGGACACAGATTCAATCCCTGATCCAGGAAGATACCCACATACCTTAGAGCAACTAAGCCATGTGCCGCAACTGCTGGGCCCGTGCTCTAGAACGGCAGCTACCGAAGCCCGAGCACCACAGAGCCCGCGCTCCGCAGCAGGAGGAGCCACCGCAGCATGAAGCCCACTCACCACAACTGGAGCGCGGTCCCCGCCCGCTCCACCTAGAGGGAAGCCTGCACAGCAGCGGAGACACATCACGGCCAGTAAACAAAGAAAATTATTTTTAAAAATAAAAAAATAAAATCAGTGTTTATTGAGGCTACAGGCCTATTTTTTTCTCTATGCTTTTATGTACAATTTTTATTATTCTCTTTGTAAGTTTAGTCAGTTTTGATCTTTCACCCATAAGACAGCCTTTGATCAATTCAAGATGATCAGACTGCATGTACCGTTTTCACATGTACCATGCACCCATATACAACTTTAATCTCTTTATGCTGCTTGAAAACCTAGTTTTTAGTAGAGACCTTTTTCATTTTAAGCATCTTAACTATCTGACTAAATCAAAGTTTCTTAAGTAGATGTAGTCACTCAAAATCACACGTGTGGCAAGTCTCAAGTAACCACACTTCCCAAGCCTGCTGCCAGTAAGTGGCTTCCATGAGATGAGGAACTTCATTTTGTTTACTGCTGTACCCTTGGGACCTAGAATAGTCCCTGGCAGTCAGTAAACTTGCATAAGGGAAGAAATGTTTGCAATCTTAGTAAACTTCTCATACCTTTTCCCTAAAAAAGAAATGTGTAAACTCAGTAACTCAGTTACACCTTTCAAACTGGAATCAAAGCTGATGTCTAAGATTAAAGTTGCCAAGTTTTCTTAAATACTGCAAACAACTTAAGTGCCAAATACACAGATTATTCTGTGAAGCTAAACACAATAATATCAAAATCTAAATCTCCCTGAGGGCTTAGAGACCCCACTGAGGCCATAGGGAAGTCATCTCAGGCGTGTCGAGATTGTCATCTGGGGGGTATCGCGTGGGCTGGGATGTGGGGAGCTGGGGTGCTGCCAAGGCGGGCCTGCTTTGACCCACATGCTGCGTCTCTTCTTCAGGTCCCCATGGACTGAGCCAGCTCAGACCTTCCATCTGCTCTGAGCAGGAAGGTCTGTCCCCCTAGTGGGACTCGGCCCGTCTGACTGCGGTTCTTCCCTGATTTGTCAGTTGTCCTGGACTAGAATGCTCAGAAATGTTAAAATGCTTGTTAGATTTGGCTCACGTTTCATATTTTTGTCTGCCTTCAAGGTCACAACACTAATGCTGTCTTCTTAGCTGACTCTGAGAAAATTGTACCTTTTTTTGATATGTGACCGTAGCGGGCTACAGTCTGTAGCACTGCAGAGTCGGACATGACTGAAGTGATTTAGTGTGCATGCCTGTGGTCGGGCTTCTCTGGTGGCTCAGTGGTAAAGAATCTGCCTGCCGATACAGGAGACGTGGGTTCAGTCCCTGGTTCAGGAAGATCCCCTGGAGAAGGAAATGGCAGCCCATCCAGTATTCTTACTGGGAAATCTCATGGACAGAAGTGGGCTACAGTCCATGGGGTCACAAAGAGTCGGTCATGAATCAGTGATTGAGCATGCCCTTCAAATACATATGGTCAAATTGTTTTCTGACAAATGGCTGTCACGATTTGTGGGACCTGGGACTCCTTCAGTGTGGCAGGTTTCACTTCATCTTTACTAGCAAAGTGGCGCACCACTCTTCTAGATTTAATAATTGCCAGCTGAAAAACGATGTACTGCTTTAAATGTTGTACTTTTAAAATTACTTTTAGTTTTAAGATTTCTGTACATGAAGTTTGGAAAGCTGCGTTTTCTTCATTTTTATTAGTCTGGCTGGACTCTTGAAAGGGTATCAAAGTGACAGTTTCCACTAATGTGTCCTTTTTTAACTGGATGGAATTTGTAGAATAAAATAAACAAAGCCCATGTCGTATTGCCCTTGAACACCAGGGTGTTGTATGTCTGTTGGGCTGGTGGTTCTCCAACTTGTATGTTGGAGCCTCAGTTCAGTTCAGTTCAATCGCTCAGTCATGTCCGACTCTTTGCGAACCCATGAACCGCAGCATGCCAGGCCTCCCTGTCCATCATCAACTCCCAGAGTCCACCCAAACTCATGTCCATTGAGTCGGTGATGCCATCCAACCATCTCATCCTTTGTCGTCCCCTTCTCCTCCTGCCCTCAATCTTTCCCAGCATCAGGGTCTTTTCAAATGAGTTGAAGCCTCACATGACAGTAAGTAGTGAGGACACTCGGAAGAAAGGGGACCTGTGTGCACTGTTGGTAGGAATATAGATTGGTGCAGCCACAGTGGAGAACAGTATGGAGGTTCCTTAGAAAACTGAAAATAGAGCTCCCATGTGATCTTGCAGTCCCACTCCTGGCATGTATCTGAAGAAAACAAAAACACTGATTCAGATGTTCATAGCAACACCATTTACAGTAGCAAAGATGTGGAAGCAGTCTAAGCGTCCATCAGCAGATGAGTAGGTAAAGAAGAAGTGGTACATGTATACAGTGGAATATGACTCAGCCATAAAAAATGAAAACTTGCCTTTTGAGACAGTATGGGTGGACATGGGGGATATTATGCTTAGTGAAATAAGAGGCAAATACTGCATGGTTCCCTTATATGTGGAATCTAAGAAATAAACTCGTGACTATAACAAAAGAGAAGCAGATTCACAGATATAGAGATCAAACTAGTAGTTACCAGCAGGGAGAGGGGAAAGGCAAATAGAGGTAGGGGATTAAGAGACACAAACTACTAGGTATAAAATGGACAAGATAGGGTCTTCCTTATCTTCGCTAAGACTCTGCACTCCCAATGCAGGGAGCCCAAGTTTGATCCCTGGCCTGGGAACCAGATCCCACATGCTGCAACTAAGAGTTCGTGTGCCACTACTAAAGATCCTGAATCCTGCACCTGAGGCCTGGCACAGCCAAATAAGCAATAGATAAACATTTTTTTTTAAATAAAGTAAGATTCAAGGATATATTGCACAGCACAGGGAATATAGCCAATATTTTTAAGTAACTACAAATGGAGTATAATCTTTTCCAAAAAGAAGTGAAGACACTGTTGTTTGAGTTTGAACATAATAGAAACTTACTTTTCTGTGCAATAGGGCAGGGTCTATCTGATCTGGGAGGGCCTGTAGCAGCTTGGCAGAGGCCTTGACTGGAGCAGACCCTTCCTCCCATGCCCAAGCAACTCTGCCCGGGTGAACCCTGTGAATTCTGCTGCCCGCCCGCAGGTGCCAGTCAGTGTTACTGCCCAGGTGGAGGATTGTTCTGCTGCTGCTGCCACAGTGCCGTGGGCTGGCCTGGACCTGGACCGCCCTTTTGCGCGGACAGCGCCATCTGCTGGCTGGTCTTCTGGCTTCCTGGGTGTCCTGCGGCAGTGTCGGTTACCTTGGCATTCTTTCCTCCTATCTTTTTTTTTTTTAATTTATTTATTTTAATTGGAGGCTAATTGTTTTACAATATTGTGGTGGTTTTTGCCACCCAACACAGTCATGGGTGTACATGTGTTCCCCATCCTGAACCCCCCTCCCACCTCCCTCCCCATCCCATCCCTTAGGGTCATCCCAGTACACCAGCACTGAGCACCCTGTCTCATGCATCGAACCTGGACTGGCGATCTGTTTCACATATGGTAATATACATGTTTCAATGCTATTCTCTCAGATCATCCCACCCTCGCCTTCTCCCACAGAGTCCAAAGACTGTTCTATACATCTGTGTCTTTCCCCCATCTTTACTCAATGAAATATTAGTCACATGGAGTTGCTTTCCCCCCTCCCCCCTCCCCCACTTCTTCCAGTTTCTTCCACTGTAGACTGCACGTATTTTCAAAACTTTTGACACAAATTTCAAAATTCTCTTTTAGAACAGTTGTACCCAGTTAGGTCCCATATTGAAGGTTTAACCAGATTTGGTAGTGAGAAGGACTACACGTCTATATATTCTGTTGATAAAATTTTGGCTTATCCGCGGTATTCACTGCAGGCATTGTGAAAGCCCCCGAAGTTGGAAGAGTGGAAGCGTGACCCCCCACGACCTGGATCGGGCAGCTGTAGGCTTGGCTGCCGTGTGTTCCACCCTGCTGGTGGGTCCTCGAAAGAGACCTTGGAGAATTGGCTTCCAGCCGAGACCGACGTGGCTGTGGCCTTGGTCGTCTGCCTGGAATTCTCTAGGGCCTCTGCTGTGTTTCGTCCGGGTCTGCTGTAGGGACCGTGGCAGACCTACCCAGAAGCTGCTGTCAGGGGGACACCAGTCAGTGAGCGGCTCAGGCCCTTCCCGGCTCGGTCCCCTCAGGACCGGCTGGCTCCAGGAGTCCTTGGCTTGTCGCAGTGTCACTCCAGGCTCTGCCTCCAATTCACAGGGGTTCACCTGGCTGCCCCCTAGAGCCTCTCCACTTCCCCGTTTCCAGGACACACTCTCGAGACCCCTAACATGATGACATGTGTGAAGATCCTGTGTCTAAGTAAGGCCCCGTGTGCAGGCCCGGGCTAGGACCTGGGCCCTCCTGGAGGACACATCGGGCCTCTGCACGTGCTGGCCGCACCATGATGGCTGCCGGGCTTGTCTCTGTGGCCCAGCCTCGCTTGTTCAGGTTTCCTGTGGATGCTGAGAAGCATCTCAAGCCTGCAACGTCCTGTCTCTTGCTTTCTCCCCCCAGGCCATAGAACCTGCTCCCCACGGTCGGCTCCACCTCAGGACATGCGGCTCTGCTCGGCCGGTTGCTCAGGTGAGAACCGTCAACTCTCCCGACCCTTCCCAGGCGCAGCCAGACCCTCTGCACAGCCTGTGCTCCCGAGGCTCTTGTCCACATGCCCCTGCCCTCCTTGGCGCCACAGTCATTCAGTTTGCCCTGCACACCATCAGAGGGCCTGTCCTGAGCTGAAGCCTCTGCCCTCTTGCTCACACCTTCCCAGGACTTCCTGCCCCCCAGGAAGACCACCATGTTCACCTGGACTGTGAGCCGGTGTGGCCTGCTCTGTGCCCCCATGGTGCCCCCTCCCTGCCATCCCTCTGCACACAGCACCACTGTCCTACTGCCTGTGGGTGGCGGGCAGCTGCCCCCGTCATCCTCTGTCCCCACCTAGTTCCCTCATCTCATGTACCTGAGTGCGCACTGACAGGTGGATGGCAGTGTCCACCTCTGCGCTGCATGTGGCTGTGAGCCGATGCCTGGCACTGCCCCTCCAAGCCCTCCTGTGTCCTTCCTGCCTAAGACTGGCCTGGCAGGCTCAGTGTCACATGGCCCTGGGGCCCGCCAGCTGCACGCTCGCCCTCTGTTGTGTTCCCCTGCCCATGTCTCCCGTGTGTTGCCTGGTGTCCCTCCTGTTTGTGGTCCTGGGAAAGCCCCAGGGCCCAGGACAGTGTCCTGCACATGTAGACTTTACTAGGTGTTGCTCAGTGAGTGAGGAAGAGACCCAAATGCCTGCAGACGAGCTGACACACCTGGCCAGGCAGGCACTAATGTGTGATTACCAGGCAGGTGCAGAGTGCTGCGTAGTGTTTGCCTTAGACCGTAGTGAAGGGCGCTTTTTACTTTCCGTGTGGAAATAATGTACTTTAAAAGGTATATGGGCGCTATGGAGTAAGCGGACAGCAGTGCTCTGACTTAGTGACTGATGCTTCTCTGCTTTTGTTTTTCCAGACACCATTTGCGTTTGACTCAAGACGATCTGATGTTTTATAAGGAATTCATTCACCATGATGGCGACACAGACACTGAGCATAGACAGCTATCCAGATGGGCAACAAGTGAGCGCTGCACCCTGCCCCACACCCTGAGCAGCCCACCCACCTGGCGCTGGAGCACCCGCAGCGCCTGTGCGTTCACACACGCCTCCCTGCTGGAGCACC
>NW_024070186.1:14176229-14178889 GCF_014754425.2 Oryx dammah | reverse complement strand
CGCCTCCCTGCTGGAGCACCCGCAGCGCCTGTGCGTTCACACGCGCCTCCCTGCTGGAGCACCCGCAGCGCCTGTGTGTTCACACGCCTCCCTGCTGGAGCACCCGCAGCGCCTGCCTGTGCGTTCACACGCGCCTCCCTGCGGGTGCAGGGTCAGTGTTAAACGCTCAATGCATTTATTACATCTTCGTGCTCGAAAGGATTAGCTGTAGAATTAATTGTTCAAGTCGTTTCCTAAATAACACCAAGATTCAGTAATTTTGAGTCCCCTAAATCAGCGTTTCTTGGGGATTTACCTTTTCAATGTTAGTGTTAGTAAACGTCGGTTTTATGGAAGAGCTGGTTGTGGTGATGATCGCAGATTCCCGTGGTGCCCGCTTGCTGGTCTGAGTGGAGCCGGACCATCTGCTCTGTTTCTGTCCGTGGACCTGGGCGGTGGAGGGGACTTGTCTGATGACACATGGGGTTCTGTCTGTACTTTTCCTATCCCTGCAGGAGGCGGTCATGATACCCCGCTCCCTGCTTGAGGGTGTAGGGAGCGCCCAAGCTTGGGGCACCTCACCCACCTGTCACTCCCCACTTGGTGAGATTTGGAGGCTGTGCCCCTCCCTTTCCATGTTAGGTCTTTCCTTGATGGACAGTTTTGTGCCGTTCCTGGGATGTTTCCCATTGGAGCAATTTTGTTTTTGTTGACTTTTCAAATTAAGTGTTTCTACTTCTCAGAGATAGGGAATTCTGTTTCAGGCTGCTCTCTTTACCAGAAGTCCTCTGCTATTTCCAAGTGATTTTGTTTCTCAGAGGCACATCTAATGGCGTCCCTGTGGCGGCTTCTTGCGGGCTCTGTGCTCTGGGAACTCTGGACCCTCACATGCTCTCACCTCTGCTGCCCCTGCAGCTGACCCCCGCCCTGAGGCACTGAGTCCAGGGAGGGCTGGGCCAGTGCTTGTAATAGCTCCACACCTCCCAGTATGTGGAAAACTGTTGTGAGAGTTCCTTCCTTGCAGTAAGCATTTGATTTTCTACAATATAGATCGACCAAATCTACTTAGACAGCCCTCTGCGGGCGAACAGTTAGATTGCTCTTTTTTCACAATCATTTTTAAAACTCCTGAAGTAAATCTTAAGCTTTTTTAAAAATAATAGTGTCAGACTTCTCTCCAGAAATACTGTTTGATTGGGCTTTTTTAGTCAGTTGCTTTCGGTTTCGGTTTATTTTTTAAGGGAGAAACTATTCCCAAGTATGCTGTTTCATCCAGAAGCATCATGGAGTGACCTGCTGGCTCTGTTCTGTTGGAGAGACGAGAACAAAGCCCAAGCCAGCCAGCAGGGCTGCGGCCCAAGCGCCAGGCTGCCCTCCCGGCAGGATGACTGAGGATGAGCCCCCCCCCACACCCCCCCAAGAGTCTACCTCCTTGAGGGGAAAGGGGTTGCAGTTGGGGGTGGGGCAGGTAGACCCAGACACCCCAGCCCTGAAGAAGCCAGGGCACTGATCTGCTCAGGGATAAAAGAAGTTAATGGAGTGGTTTTGTTTTATTTGTAAATTGATTTCTTTTATGTTTAGGGATTTAAATATTCTTCCCCTAAGTTCCAAATAGCACAGCCAGCCAAAGCAATTTCAATGATAATAGCTTTAAGACTTCCTCTTATGTTTAAAACTGTTCTTTAAACACAGCTGGTCTTTGCTTTCTAGATGCAGTGACTTAAAGTTTTATACCTTGTATATTCCTGAGTTTAAGGACTGGTAAGGGAGAATTCCAGCCCCATCACACGGCTTGAGTTGTTTTTGTGACAAGATAAGAGAGCGTGGACTACTTGTTTATCCTTCTCCAACCACAGCATTACCTGCTGTGAGGATGTTACAGCAAGGAGAGGCGGACCGGTCAGATCTCATGTGCACTGGTTCCCTTCAGAGGTTTTGAAAATAATAAGTGTTTCACACATCAGTCCTCTCAATTTTTAAATGGTTTGGAAATCTGACCTTTTTTTTTTTAACCATTTAAAAGCATATTATTAGTACATTCAAAGGAGCTTTGTTGGTATATTCCTTACGTACTATTGCCAGTTATATAACCACCTGGCAGTTTGCCATTCCTCTGCTTTGAGAATAGAATACTTAGCAGCAACTTACTTTGTTTTTAGTAACAAAAATACTCTTCCTCCTCTCACAGATGCAGGTAGTCACAGAGTTAAAAACGGAGCAAGACCCCAACTGCTCTGAACCAGATGTGGAAGGAGTGAGCCCTCCCCCAGTGGGGTCCCAGACACCGATGGATGCAGATAAGCAGGCCATTTATAGGTAGCGGTGAGATGTGAAGTGTGTGGGTGTTTGTTCAGAGGAGTGATGAGGATGGAGGCCTGGTAAAACCGAAAGTGAGCTATTGGCTGGGCAGAGTAGTGGGCTGGAATGTGATAATGCTGGGGTGAAAGTTTTCTCAGGTTACCATGTTATTGCTAACATCTTTTTTAAAAACAGTTTTGGAATATAAGTCTACATTTAGTCAACCTTACAACAAGCAGTCTTTAAGCCCAGCTGATTGTACTAGAGATTTCTACCACAAAGAAGGAAAAACAGCAAGTCTACCCAGTTTCTCCCAGTAAACAGAAGACGGGGTGTTTCTGAGCTCACCTTATGAATGGAGAATCAACTCTGCCACCAAAGCC
>NW_024070186.1:13508316-13525981 GCF_014754425.2 Oryx dammah | reverse complement strand
TTCTCCTTCTCCTCCAGCTGGGACTTCACCTGGGGAAGGGGAGAAGGGAGAGACAGGTGAGCTCACCTGTATTAGAGATATTACAGCTGAACTCTAATGCCCACATTCTACACAGTTTCTAGAGCACGTCTGTTCTTCACAGCTGAGCAGATATTAAAATGCTTGCCCTGATTTCAAGTACAGAAAACAGTTCTTTAATTCTGCTGAGGTTTCAATGTTATCATTTGCTTGTATCATTAGTCCTTTCTTTTCCAGACATGGATAGTTTATATTCTCATGGTTACAACAGTGTATATAAGTTCGTACCTTACCATTTTCACTCAAACCTTCATTTGAAAGAGTATATAGTTTTTAATTACTCTTTGAAAACTAAAACATTTTTACATGTTAACATTTAATATTAAATTTAATTTTCCATCTTATTGATGTGCCTTAATTCTCTTACATAATCCTAATTTCTTCCATGGCAGAATATGCAGCAGATAAAGCACTTTTGTAGGAAAAAATGCTTTGCTGCATCTTTAGATGGTCTCTCTAGGTTGCACGGCCTTTGGGCAGAGACTGTTTCTGATCTTTGGTGTCAGATGTTACTCTTACTCTCAGATCAGTCATGTTTTACAGGGTCTTGGCCTTTGGGGAAGTGAGAATTTTTAAGGAGGAAGGGGAGAGCAGGTTGTTTTGTCTTGACTTGAAAACCTAAGCTAGTTTCCGAGTGCTCGGGCTGCTGTCTGGACCACTGGCAGCCACAGGAGCTTGCTGACTGCGCTGGAATCCTCAGACCAGTTGTGGGGGTCGGAGGAGTTCAGTTAAGACCAGGAGTGTGCTGCCTGGAGAGCCGAGGGGATCACCATCATACATGCCAGTGAGTCACTTGGCAAAGGCCTTCAGGGAGGGGCGCTCCCTGTGAATGAAGTGGAGAGAAGGATCAGAGAGAGGGTCAGGTAGTAAGAATCTGGCTGCCTGCTCCCTCTGAGTTTGCCAGGGCCCTCAGGTGATCAGCTAGGTGTGTCCCCCTGGGCCAGTGCCCACCTTCGACTGAACACTCAGCTGTGTAGCCCCTGTTCCTGCTAGGTGTGCAGGGAATTGACCCTCAGACAGTTTACCTAACCAGGTAGGGGCGAGTGACACCTGCAGACCCTCCTGGGGGTCTGGGGATGGAATCACCTGTTTCAGGAGTGGAGGCAGGAGAACCCCACCCTGTGCAAGGATTGGGGAGAAGCCCAGGTGGAGGTGGTGGAGCAGCGGAGGTGGAGGCCTGCAGGATGGCAGGTCACCGACACAGCTCCGACCGGGAGAAAGATGGGCTGGACTGGAGCCAAGGAAAGCTCAGAAGGCCCCGGGTCACTAGGAAGCTGTTAGTTCCCAGACCAGAGTGACCAGCTGGGCAGAGGGCCAGGGAGGGCCCTAGGATAGGACTGGATGTGGTGGGTACACTGTCTCTGGCCTCACTTCTCCTCACCTGTTCATGAAAGCTTCAGTACAGAAGGTCACCGGATGGTGCCCCTGCCTCTCACAGAGCCCACCCAGCACACGGGCGGCCTCCTTGTTCCCAGGGGCAGTGAGGACGGTCCACTCTCAAGGGACGGACCCCAAATGCAGGCCATAGTGACAGAAACTCTCGTCTCCCGAGGGGACTCACACTCATTCAAAGCTCAGGTGACCAGCAGGGATTCTCCAGCCTGGAGACCCAGGAAGCGGCCGGGAGGGCTGGGCGCTCTGAGTGGCCACAGGGGAAAAGCTAGGACTCTCCTCCTATTTGGCTCTCCTGGGAGTCCCAGCAAATGCCTACTTTTCACAGGTCTCAGGAGACTGACTCAGCCCCTTCCTTTACCGCAGTCAGATGGTCCCAACCGCGAGAGAGGGGACAGGGCTGAGCTCATGGCCGAGGTTTAGGAGGCAGGAGCCAGGGAGGAAGGTTAAGGGACAAAAGCTTGTCTTCAGTCTCTTCTTATCAGAACTCGAGCCTCCTGGGCCCTACTTGTGATGACAGGCAGGACAGACCCAGCTCATCCCACCCCAACCTGATCTTCCAGTGTTTCTGCAAACAGGGCTGGACAGCTGACCAGGGTCTGAACCGGGCTCTGCCTCCTCGACCGAGCTACTTCCTGTTTCTAAACTTTTTATTGAAGACCACTTCAAACTCACAAAAAGGGCTACACTCAGTCCAGCCCAAGTCTCGGACGCCTGGGACCCAGACCCCAGACTCACGCATGAGGACCTCACCCCGCCTGCCGTATCCTTTGCTCTTTAAGTGCTATTCCCTGTCACCTCGCGCCCCCTAACCCAGTGGACACCTCCGCACCAGAGAACTTCGCAGGCAGGGAGGTGCATCCACCTGCGTCCAGCCCGACTCAGGGCGGGATGCGCTCGGGCGCAGCGCCTCCGTCCCAGCGGGGATGCCTGCGGACGCCCCCGGCCCCCAGTACCCCATCCGCCCCACACAGCCCGAACCTTGTCGGCGATGGCCTGGGTCTCGGCCGTGGCCGGCTGCGTGGCGGAAGGCGCTCCGCACATCATCTCGGCGGCAGGCGGGGCGGGAGCGTGTGGACACCGGGCGGCGGTCACGCGGGAGCAGCGGACACTCCCAGAGCAGCGGACACTCGTGGGAGTGGTCGAGCGGAGTCGAGCGCCCAGACCTGGCGCGGCGGTCATGTGCCGTGCGGGCGAAACCACAGCGCGGCGGGGGGGAACCGGGACCGGAAATGGGGTGCGGGGCGTCCCGGAAGGGAATGGAGCGCGGCCCATCCTGGTCAGTGCGGACTGACGGGGACAGGAGCACGGCCGCAGCCCGGGACCCCCGATGGGCGCCGTCTCGGGACCAAGGGTCGTGTGCTGTAGGGCTGTCCCCCCTCCCAGGGTTTGGTGTCGTCCTCCCGGCGGCTGAGTCAGAGGGTGTGGGCGGGGGCGCGGTCTGCAGGGTCTGGGGAGAGGGGTGGTCCCCGCGCTGCGGGGTTGGGGGCTGAGCTGTGGGTCTTGTCTAGGTTTCCGCGTCCCGAGCTGGGCAGGACGCGGGGTGCAGATGGTCCAGCCTGCCTCCTTCCGGCCTTCCGGGCCACTCAGGGCCCCCAGACCCTCTCTCCTGCGTTGGCTTCCAGGTGCCCACACTTTGACCCGGTGTCTGCGATAACAGAATGACGTGATGGGTGTTGAAATGAGAGGTGTTTGGGTTCGCAGAGGAGCGGGGAGCTGGCCCTGAGAGCTGCCCAGGGCCGAGGGGAATAGAAGCCCCTGCCCGGCGACCCTCATCCCTAGGCCTGGCTCAGCGCCCTACCTGTGCTGGTCGTCTGTGCACACAGTGAGCGTGTGACCCGAGGACAGGGTGAAGGGCTGACGTGGGTGGACAGAAGAGGCACAAAGGAGTCCAGTGGCCTCAGGCCCGGGTGGAGGTCACGGGGAGGGCGTTAGTAAAAGTTTGGTTCTGGCCGTTCCGCTTAGGATTTAGAGTACGTGTAACATCCAGGAAAGAAAGGGTCTCTGTCTTTTGGGGGCAGGGTGGGGCTGTGCTGGGAGCTGTCTGGACAGGACTGGCCTATCAGAAAGGTCCAGCTGCCCCTCAGTGGGCGCTGCGCCTCTGCCACCCCTGGGGGCTGACTCTGCAGGTGCAGGCCAGCCCTGCCTCCTGGGGGCCCAGCGTGGAGCCTCAGTGGGAGCGGCCGGTGAACAGGTGTGTGGGGAGAGGAGCCTTTCTGGGACGTGCCAGGGCAGAGCGTGGTCTGTAAATTCAGGGAAGCATGGGAGGTCAGGTGACGTTGAGCCCTGGGGAGGTAGGAAGGAGAAACTGACACCCAGCAAAGGCCCAAGCCCAGAGAGCTGCACTTTAACAGCAGGGGCTGCAACAAAGCAAGGGAGGGGAAGACGGCCTCAGGTCCACCCTCCTCTGTCTGAGTGAGCAGTTTTTTTTTTTTTTTTTAAGTCTTTATTGAGTTTGTTACAATATCGCTTCTATTTTATGTTTTGTATTTTAGGTTGCAAGGCATGTGGGATTTTTGTTTCCCACCCAGGGACTGAACATGCAGCCTTTCATTGGAAGGCAAAGTCTTAGCCACTGGACTGCCAGGGAAGTCTCTGAGTTAGCAGTTTTTATTTATTTTTTAACTGATCATTTGCATTTAATGGAAAGAAAGAACTATTTATTGAAGGACGGTTTTTCAAGAATGAAAAGCTGAACCGTTCACTGGGATAAATTCACCATTCTCATTACACATATCTGATACGAATATATAAAGAACTCCTGCTGCTGCTGCTGCTGCTAAGTCGCTTCAGTTGTGTCCGACTCTGTGCGACCCCATAGACGGCAGCCCACCAGACTCCCCCATCCCTGGGATTCTCCAAGCAAGAACACTGGAGTGGGTTGCCATTGCCTTCTCTGATAAAGAACTCCTACCAATGAATAAATAAAAGATCATTAAAAACAGGTGGTATCCTTGAATTGGAATTTTTTTTTTTTTTTTGCTGCATTGCCTGGCACTTAGGATCTTAATTTCCCCTATCAGAAATTGAACCCACGCCCTCTGCAGGGTGTGGAGTCTTAGCCTCAGGACCACCAGGGAAGACCCTGGGGTTATTGTCTTAATCATTTACTGCCTGGATGTCTTTGGTTTGGTGGTCTGTGACTCCCAGGCTGTCTCCTACTCTGTAAAAGGTTATCTTACCTGGAGGATGACTCAGAGCAGCACACAAACAGTGATGCTGATTGGGACGCTGGCGCCAGGCCCCTGATCTTCACTACTCTTTATTGATTAGACAGAATGTGATGGAACAGGTCTGGCTAGGACAAGCAGGCAAGATAAGAGAGGCATGACTCTGAAGTCACAGGACTCCATTTCAAGACTCCCGTAATTCTTAATAAATGATGAGAGACAGTTTTGACCCCATAAAAATGGAAAACTCTGTGTTGAAAACAAAATGTCAGAAAATAATGAGCAAGAAGGGCAAGGAAAGCCGTTCTTTGGCTTTTGTCATTCTACAGCTGGGGGGTGGGGGTTGTTGGGGGGAGTGGCCCACCTTGGGATGCCTCCCTGTGCGTGACCTCTTTCCCTGCTGGACTGGTCTGCAGGTGCTCACCTTTTACAAATAGGAGGGGACTGCCCTGGTGGTTCAGTGTAAGAATCTGCCTGCCAACGCAGGGGACGCAAGTTCGATCCCTGGTCCGGGAAGATCCCACATGCTGTGGAGCAACTAAGCTGGTGGGCCAGGCCACAACTACTAAGCCTGCACTCTCTACAACCCGTGCTTTGCCACAAGAGAAGCCACCACGATGAGAAGCCCACAAGAGAGTAATCCCCACTCGCCGCAACCAGGGAAAGCCCATGCAGCAATGGACTTTTTTATTTTAAAAAAACAAGTAGGAGGGTAACACACCTGTGGACGGTTGTTTTTTAGAGTTGGCTGTAGCAGGGGTCCTCCACTTTGACTTGGATTTTGGCAGAGCCTCACAGGCAGGCAGAGAAGGGCACAGCTTGTACTAGAAAGGAGGAAAGCTTAGGTGTGCCCCAGGCCTGGAGAAGCCGTGGACAGGCTTGCTGTAAGCTGAGGATCCTGTGTGATTGATTTTGGGGGCATTCTTGACCTTCTCTGGTTGTCCTAGGTTAGAAAGGGGAGGAGCAAAAATTAGGGAAGATGGCAGTCGTGGCTAAGTTGTGATATTCCTGGCTGGTGGCTGTAGAGGCTGTGGTCTGGCTACTGGGTGACTGTTGCAGAGTTTGTGGGTTAGAGTTCTCTAGTCACATATACGGGGTCTGGCCATTGTCTGTATGTATAGTCAGTGTCCAGGCTTCCCAGGTGGCTCGGTGGTAAAGAATCCACCTGCCAATGCAGGAGACATGGGTTCAATCCTTGGGTTAGGAAGATCCCCTGGAGGAGGAAATGGCAACCCACTCCATGGGAAATCCCATGGACAGAGGAGCCTGGTGGGCTACAGTCCATGGGGTCATAAAAGAGTTGGATACGATTAACAGACTACTAGTGACTATATAACATCCAGCTAAAAACTAGCAGGGGGGTACTCTTTTTGCCCCCTTCTGATGCCTATGTCAGAAGCTTTCTCTATCTCCTTTATATTTTAATAAAACTTTATTACACACACACACAAAGAGTTGGATACGACTGAGCAACGATACGGCAACAACAGCATAGTCAGTCTCTCCTGCTGCTTTATGGAGTCAGTGTTGCTTTATTGCTGCAGGCTTGGGTCCAGACATGTTTTCAAGCTGCCGTGGAAGGCTATAAGGTCAGATAGTTTAATGCTGATCCAGCCCTTCCGTGTGCCTGCTGTGTGGCGTGGGAGTAACTGCTGAGCCTCTCTGTGTCCAATTTAAGCACCAAATGAGTTAATGGACATAAAATACTTGGGTCAGTGTCTGAGCCCTAGGGTGGATGGATAATGTTATCACTGTCATTGTGTGTAATAACAAACATAAATCTCACCCATAATGAGCATTACTTTTTCTACCAAAGGCCCTGAAAAATGCTGATGTCTCTCTCTCATTCCTTGAGGCCACAGCTTCTAATCTTACTAGAGACCGGAGAAGAGAGTAAGTTTCCTCTCTCTTCACGTAGATCCCAGAGGCCATTCACTTCAACTTGAAATCTGTATTCAGAAGGATCAAAATGTCAGGGCACTTCCTAGGAAGTCCACTGGTTAAGACTTCATGCTTCCACTGCACAGGGCATGGGTTCAGTCCCGGGCTGGGGACCTATGATTCCATGTGCCTGCTGTGCAGTGAAGCCAAAAAAATTGTTTTAAATTCAAGCAACTTTGAAGATTCCCTTGTGATCTCTGATTTTCCCAGAGTCAGTAGAAGCCATGGTGGTTTTTTCCTCAGTGTCTCATGGCCCCTTCTTCTGCAGCAAGACAGTTGTAGAGCTGCAGACATTGTCCTTTCTTCCCTGCTGGATTCTTTGGCTGGACTGATAATTAAATTGATACCAGACATTAACAGGAGAAAAATAAATTTAATTTCTAACATACATGAGCCCCAGAGATCTGAGACCAAGGGTGATGAGTCTGGCAATTGAGGCTTCTATGGCACCGTGAGCTGAGGAATAGTCTGGGGACCTGGGGCTCCCCGACGGGGGAGGGCTCTTCACAGGGAGATATAGAGAGCGAGGCTGCTGGTCAGTGCTTGCCTTGCTGTGCAGGTAAGTCAGATAAAAAGTTATCTCTAATAATAGCTTGTCTTCTGGTTGTTACGTTGTTAAGTCACTTTAGTCACGTCCAACTCTTTTAAACCCCATGGACTGTAGCCCGCCAGGCTTCTCTGTCTATAGAAGTCTCCAGGCAAGAATACTGGTAGCTTCGCCAGGGGATCTTCGCGACCCAGGGGTCAAACCCAGGTTTCCTGCATTGCAGGCAGATTCTTTACCATTTGAGTCACCAGGAAAGTTAAGGAAGAGGTAATAATGTTTTCTGGATCCACTGGGTCCTGACTGCCTTCAGCTCAAAATAGCCCAGGGATGGGGGAGCCTGGTGGGCTGCCGTCTATGGGGTCGCACAGAGTCGAACACGACTGAAGTGACTTAGCAGCAGCAGCGGCAGCAAAATAGTCCAAAAGAGCATCTTCTGCTCCCCTCCCACCCCAGCTTATGGGCATCCCTGTCGACATGCTGAGGAGGGCAACTCACTCACCTGTGCCCCGTTCTGTTCAGCTGCTTCTGTCCCATCAGGCAAAAACTCCAGCCCCAGAGTCTGTTGCTAATAAAATTCTAGCCCCAGAAATCCTCTGACAGGGCGGGAGTGGGGAGGAGGAGGATGGAGGGAAAAAAAAAGATGACACATCAAAACAACTAAGCATTTATTAAATTTCCCTGTTTATCTTCAGCAGCAAGGGGAGTATCAGCAGATATAAACTTGAAAAGTGGTACCCCACGTGGGCACATCTCTGCTCCGCCTCCTGCATCAGGACCCATCACAGGTCTGGCAGCCTAGGTGAGCAGGAGGCAAAGCAGAGAGAAGCTGTATCTCTGAGCCAGGCCCCTTGAAGCAGCCGACTCGAGCAGAGACAGCCCTGAGCCCCCTCTGAAAGGTGGAGGGAGGTGCAGAAATCGGGGAGGAAGCAGATGGACATGGTGAAGGGCTGTTGATATAAACTAATGTAGGCAAAAGCTTTCCTAAGAGGAATCAGAAGGGAAAGACTGGGACCCACATGGGGCAGGTGACACCCTGGGTACACCTATTGACCTGTCCTGGGCCAACCCAGCTGTTCTGTGTGTGTCTCTTAATGACATGAAGATGCTTGTCCAGGTCCCCAGCAGACAGGCAGCACTGCGACTGTTCCTACCCCCATACCTGTCACAAAGGAGGCATTGAATAAACATCTGACTCTTTATGTTTCGGAACTCTTTATGTTCAGCTGCTTGTCACTCAGGAATCCAATGCTAGGAGTCAAGTGCTGGGTAAAAGGAAAGATGGCTGTCATGAGGAAGCCAGCAATCTGGGGGAGAAGGTAGGCCTATGTCCCAAAGAATCAACTCCCCCTTGCTGATCAGGGGGCAAGAGCTTTCAAAGGGCAGTTCCAGGGGTGCAAGGCCGGGGCGGAGGGGGAGCCATGTGTGGGACTGAAGTCAGCGCCAACAGGCATCTGGAGTCAGACGCGCTCCCTCTGACAGTCATCTTGAAGTCGGTCATGTGCTAGTGTGATCAGCGTCCTCGTGATTGTTTTGTGTACAGTTAATCTTCAGGTCCAGAGTTGGTTTGTTCCCATTTCCTTGAGGCCAGTTCTCAGGATTGCACAAGATGGAGCAGCTCACATCATGGCTATAGCCTGGTCATCATGAAGTTAGCTTCTTCCACTGGGTGGGGGTTTCAGTATCTCTAAAATAGCTCAAAGGATATGGCTCAGAATGTTAATCACAGATTTTTAAAGAGGAAATAAAGGTCCTTGTCTTTTTTTTTTTTTTTTTTTTGCCACACTACATGGCTGGCAGGCTCTTAGTTCACTGCCCAGGGATAGAACCCAGACCCTCAGCAGTGAAAGTGCCAAGTCCTAATCTTTGGACTGCCGGGGTATTCCTCAAATATCCTTGTCTTTTATGGCTAAACTTACTATTTTGTCTTGTTTGACTGCTTTCCTTTGCTTCTGCATGTTCTCACTCCCCTAATTAAATTTATTCTTTGGCTAAAGTTTTTTTCTACAGACAGGAAGTGGGCGGAGGATGGTAAGGGAACAGTCTGGGCTTCCCAGGTGGCTCAGTGGTAAAGAATCCACCTGCTAACGTAGGAGACCAGGTTTGGTCCCTGGGTTGGGAAGATTCTCTTGAAGGAGGAAATGGCAACCCACTCCAGTTTTCTTGCCTGGGAAATCCCATGGACAGAGGAACCTGGCAGGCTACAGTGCATGTGGTCACAAAAAGTCAGACATGACTGGGCACACGTATACATATTGTCCCGAGAAGGCCCCATGGGGACCTGCTCAGTTACAGTTACACACTTCTGTAAATCAAAAATAAAACTTCACAACGAAAGCAGGCAAAGCTAGGAATTTTTTAAAGGAAAATTAATGGACGGACGGAAGTTTTACCTATTAGTGTAAAAATGTCCATCCCAGAATTTAGAAGCCCCCTCACTGCCCAGCCTCTGTCCATAGCCAGGAGCCCTGTTTAGTTGGGGAAAAGTGTCTATAGAACTGTGTCTTCCAGGGCCCTGCTGTTGGCAGCACTGAGTACTTGTTGTAACCCTGAGTTCCCAGCCCTCTAGATTCCAAGTTCCTGGGGCTTGGTGGGGCCCAGGCATCTGTGGGACTGATGGACACTCACCGATGCTAACAGTAGCTGCCATCACTAGAGGTGGGGAATGGGTATTTAACAACACTCTGTGAATTCCTGTGTTTTTCCAAAGTTTTATTTAAAGGACTCTTCTTTAAAATTAAATGTTTATTTATTTATTTGGCTGTCCCAGGTCTTAGATGTGGCATGTGAACTCTTAGTTATGGCATATGGGATCTAGTTTTCTGACCAGAGATCGAACCCATCCCTCTTTCATTGGGAGCTCAGAGTCTTAGCCACTGGACCACCAGGGAAGTCCCAGGACTCTTTGTTTTTAGAAAAAGAAAAGTTTTCTTTTGGAATAGTGTTCATTCTTGAGGAGTAAATGACATCATAGGAGAATGCTGAGAAGCAGTTTCAAAACAGTCAATATAATGTGGTTAATACAATTGATAGATTCTATTTAATTGACATATAATCAATAAAAGTCCTATGCACAGAAAATAGAGAACAGATCTGTCAGAAGCTTTTCCTTTAGATCATGAGGCCACGGGCTTCTCAGATGGTGCTAATGGTAACGAACCTGCCATCTCCAATGCAGGAGACATAAGAGACATGGGTTTGATCCCTGGGCTGGAAAGATCCCCTGGAGGAGAGCAGGGCAACCCACTCTAGTGTCCTTGCTTGGAAAACCCCATGGACAGAAGAGCCAGGCAGGCTACAGTCCATGGGGTCACAAAGAGTTGGGCCCGACTGAAGCGACTTAGCACCCACGCATGAGACCATGGTTGGTTCCCTCCCCTAACTTTTTCTATTTCCTTAATCTTCTATAATAACAACGGAGGGATGAATATGGGGGGAGAAGCAGCCAGTATGGAGTGAGTGGGTGTGAGTCCTGGAGCAGCAGGAGGCAGGGGGATGGGGTGGGGAGTCTAGGAGGAGGAAGGGCGGGGCCATGACCACAGCCGGATCTGCCGGGCTGTCTAATGCTTGTGCAAAATGAGTTTTCAGGCCCTTGTTCTAAGAGTACCAAGGATCTCAGGAAGGCAGCGCCTGAGCCACACCGGGCACAGCCCTTGTGCTCAGGCCCATGCTGCTAACCGGGCACACAAACCACCTGCCACCCGTGAAGCAGTCCTGGCCCGCTCATGGGGCGCCCACAGCTGTGGTGGGCACACGGGCTTGCCTGGGTGTTACCTTCACCTGTCTCTTACAGACTCTGGGCAAGAGCATCCCCTGT
The DNA here is from genome assembly GCF_014754425.2 of Oryx dammah. NCBI lineage: Eukaryota > Metazoa > Chordata > Mammalia > Artiodactyla > Bovidae > Oryx > Oryx dammah. The sequence continues at coordinate 13,515,039 of NW_024070186.1, read as the reverse complement.
AAGCCCCCTTGCTCACCTACTAAAGTGCAAAAGTCAGGACTTCTCTGGCAGTCCCATGGCTAAGACTGCGCTCCCAGCGCAGGGGACCTGGATTTAAATGCCACAGCTGAAGACCCTGCATACCACAACGAACAGTCAGTGCAGCCAAATAAATCAATGAATATTTATTTTAAAAGTGCAAGAACCATCCCTTCCTTGCAGAATTCTTTTAAAGTTTACAGAGGCTTTATATGCTTTATGAGTAAGTCCTCGCACATGGCAGGCACTCGTTAGGTGGCAGTGACTGTCAGTTATTTTGTCTTCTTTGCCCCTTCTGTAATGAGTTCAATAGTGTCCCCTCAGAGTCACATCCACCCAGAACCTGAGAATGGAACCTTAATTTGGAAATGAGCTCTTCGAAGATGTAATGAGGTAAGGTGAGGTTAACAGTGGCTGAGGGTGGGCCCCAAATCCAGTGGGTGGTGTCCTTATAAGAAAATGAGAGGCCGCAGAGAGACAGAAAGAGGCATGGCGCGTGAGGACAGAGCCACAGGGGAGGGGGCTGTGTGAGCATGGAGGCAGAGCCTGGGGTGACTCGGCCACACTCCAAGAGCGCCAGGAGCCCCCGCGTCAGGAGGACGCAGGGAGGACCCTCCGCTGGGGCCTTCGGAGGAAGCGTGGCCCTGCAGACGTTTCGATCTCAGGCTTCTGGCCTCCAGAGCTGGGAGGTGATACATTTCTATTGTTCTAAGCCACTCTGTTTTGGGCACTTTGTTATAGCCTCTCCAGGGAACAGAGTCCCTCCCTGGTTCAACACACACGCTTCCTGGCACAGGTATGAAATTGTGCTTCAGAGGTGTCACACACACCCTTCCGGTCTGCACCAAGCTGGTCTGGAGGTGAAAGACCCTGACTTAGGAAGACACACAAATCTACAAACAGGAGTTTTTCCACGTCCCAGAAAACGAACACAAGCAGGGCAACCTCAGAATGGGAAGTGGCTCCCCGCGAAGCTGCAGGAGGTGCGAGGTGCTGGTTTTTGTTATTTGTTGAATACGTGAGCACACTTCTGTTGTTGATTTGTACCTAGCGAGCTATTCACATCTGTTCTGCACGCTGTCACCTTGTAGGCACCGTCCTGGGTACAGACAAGCAGGACAGAGAAAAACCCTGCCCTTGGCGTAGGATGGGGTGGGGGGTGTATAATGCTTGTAGAAATGGGAAAATACCTCGTTTCCCCAAGTCTTCTCAGATTTTCTGTTCTTGTTTTTCTAATTTTTAAATGTTCATTTCTCTATTTGGCTGCCCTGTGTCTTGGCTGTGGCATGCAGGCTCTTCGATCTTCACTGCAGCACGTGGGATCTAGTTCTCTGACCAGGAATCAAATGTGGGCCCCCTGCACTGGGAGCAGGGAGCCTTCCCCTGGACCACCAGGAAGTCCCTTGCCTTTCTTTCTTTTTAAACTTTAATTTTTTTTAACTTTTTATATTGAAATAATTTTAGGCTCCAAAAATACTACAGGGTTTTTGTGAATTCTTCATCCAGTTTCCCTAAATGTTAAACTCTTCAAGTGTTGCTGCTCAGCCATATAACACTCTTTGTGACCCCATGGACTATGGCCCGGCAGGCTCCTCTGTCCATGGAATTCTCCAGGCAAGAATACTGGAATGGGTTGCCATTCCCTTCACCAGGGGATTTGCCCCAAGGATCAAACCTGTATTGCAGGCAGATTCTTTACCGTCTGAGCCAACAGGGACACCCTTAAACTCTCACACAAGCCTAAACATAGTAGTTACCAAACCAGGAAGTGAGCCTGGAGATGCCCTGGGAGGAGCCTGTGTCCAGAATCCAGGCCCATCTCACTGCACTCCCACTAGAGTCCTCCTGGCCCATGTTCCTTCCACCTGGCCCTTTCTGGTCAAGTCCTTTGAGCAGACATCAACCCAGGACAGGTTCCCGGCCCTCGCCTTTTATACCCTTGACACATTTAAAGAGGGTGGATTGCCTGTGTTGAGGAATGGTCCTAGTTTGGGCTCATCTGATGTTTCTCCTGATGAGGTGGAGGCTGTGTGTTTGGGGCAGGGACACCACCAAAGTCCTTTCAGTGCGTCACTTTGAGGGCATGTGACGTCCATACGTCTCGCTGGTGACGCAGATCTCCATCTTGAGTGAAGGCGTGTCTTCGGGGTTTCTCCATTGTAACGTCACTAATTTTCCCATTAACCAATAAGTCCTTTGAGGCTGTAAGAATATCATGTTTGTCATCACCCTTTTGCCACTGATTAATATCCATGGGTGGTTCTTGCCTGCGATGCACAGCAGATTTTGGAAAGTCTCCTAAAGAAGGATAATTTGGCATGTAGAATTGTTGAGGAAAATTCAGCTGACAAGAAGAAAAAAGAGAATTTTATTTGAGTCAAATTGAGGACTATAAGCCAGGAAAAAGTCTTATAGAAAATTCTGAAGACTCTTCTGGCTGTTAGAAGTCAAGGGCACGGTCATATACATTTTCGAGACAAAGAACCATCCATCAAAATGACACACTGACATTTTAGATACAGTTCACCAAGGATACATAGTCCAGTCACCATGACCCCCTACGAAGTTGGGAAAGAATGCTATTCTTCTAAGAAGTCACATTGTCAGCATCAGAAAACAAAAATGATCTTTATGGTTGAACAGGCATTCCCACCTTTGAGGAGGTCTGGTTAATGTATAATTTGGATGCACTTGGCCATCAAAGGCAGAAGGAGGCCTGAATGGACAGAATTTTATGCTTCATTTTCTCATCCTGCCTTAAAATATAAATTTTATTTCGTCTGAACAAAGACATGTATTTTTTGTTCCACTGAATATGCAAGAAATCCTTCATTAGCTGTCAGCATCTAATAGCTGTCAGCATCTAATAGCTGTATACACTATCAAGTATGTTGAGTTGTACAAAAAGTTCGTTTAGCTTTTTCCATAACATCTTAGGGGAAAACCCAAGTGAACTCTTTGGCCAACACAATATTTTTAAAGTATATGTTGCTCCATTTCATTATATTATTTTGGTGAGATTCTGTGTTGGAAGTTCACTGAATGTCTATTAAAATTGCCCTTTTCTTTGGGTTTTGTTGTCCCTTTTCCTGTTTTGGCTTTTCCCAAAGCACTGTCCTCTCTGGAGTGCAAGGATTTGTTACTTTACTGCCTGGCATCTCTGCTGAGTCCTGGCTGATGAGGCAGGGATCTTGTCCTGTTCAACAGTGCCACTGCTGGTGAAAAACTTAAATAGCTTTTTCCAACAGAAAAAGTTAGATGAATAGGGCAATGAACACTTGTATTCCTGCCCTGGAGTCAATCCTTGTTAACATTTTGCCATATTTGCTTGTGTACTCCATGTCTGTCATCATTTATCCATTTATTGACATCACGACATTTAACTCTCACCGAACACGTCACCGTTATTTCCTAAAAGTTAAGACATTCTTCTCCACCATGTGCTGGCAAACTATAATCACTGGGCCTAATGCTGGCCCATCACTTGTTTTTGTTAATAAATTTTTATTAGAGTTGCATCCATTCATTTACATGTTGCCTGTAGCTGCTTTATGCACCAAAGGAGCAGTTGTTTGGGCCCACAGAGATGGAAATATTTACTGCCTTGCCTGTGCAGAAAAGCATTAATGTAAGGCCGGACTGCTATCCTTAGGGAGTCCAGCAAATGAGTTTGACCTTTAGCTGGGAACCTGGATTTGGGGATTTTTCTCATCTCCCTTAAAACTCAACATTCAAAAACTTAAGGTCATGGCCTCCATGCCCATCACGTCATGGCAAATAGATGGGGAAAAAGTGGAAGTAAAGGAGGCAGATTTTATTTTCTTAGGCTCCAAAATCACTGAAGATGGTCACTATGCTACTGAATAGTGTGTGGGTCGGGCTGCTTACCACTCAAAAGGCAATACACAGGCCAGGTTGGTGGAAAGGAGAGTTTGCTTTATTTCAGATGTTGACAATTGTCTGGGGGGTAGGGTGGCAGACATCTGTCCAAGGCTGATTCCCACTCCCTGAAAAGCAGGGATTGAGAGCTTTTATAGACAGAGTTGGGGTGGAAAGCAGAAAGAGCACAGTCATCTTCAGATTGATCATCAGTGGTCTGACCAGCATCATCTTGGTTGTTTTAGGTACAGTTAGTCTTCAGTTCCGGGGTCCACTTGTTCCCATTTCTTTGCAGCCAGTTCTCGATGTGTGGCAGCTCATGTCCTGGGGACAGCCTGGTCATCATGTAGTTAAATTCTCCACCTGGTGTTTTGGTATCTATAGGACAGCTCACAGGATATGAATCAGAATGTTATCTATAGCCCTTGAGAAAGAACTAAAGGTCCATGACTATGCTTAACGACTATACTATTATCACTTAGTCTCCTTAGACTGTTTCTCTTTGTTTTCACATGTTCTAATTTCTCTGACTAAACTTATTTTTTGACTAAAGTTTTCCACATACAAAAGGCAGGCAGAAGACATGGAGGGCAGGCAGGGGGCAAGGACCATAGGGTCCTGCTCTGTTTCAACTGCAACCAGGAAATTAAAAGACGCTTGCTCCTTGGAAGTAAAACTCTGACAAACACACACAGTGTATTAAAAAGCAGAGACATCATTTTGCTGACATATGCCTGTATAGTCAGAACTATGATTTTTCCAGTGGTCATATATGCATGTGAGAGTTGGGCCATAATGAGGGCTGAGCACTGAAGAACTGTTGCTTTTGAATTGTGGTGCTGGAGAAGACTCTTGTCTTAGACTCCCTTGGACAGCAAGGAGATCAAATCAGTCAATCCTAAAGGAAATCAATCCTGAATATTCCTTGGAAGGACTGATGCTGAAATTGAAGCTCCAGTCCTTTGGCCACCTGATGCAAACAGCCAACTCACTGGAAAAGACCCTGATGCTGGGAAAGACTGAGGCCAGGAGGAGAAGGGGGAGATAGAGGATAATAAGGTTGGATGGCATCCGACTCAGTAGACATGAGTTTGAGCTAACTCCGGGAGATAGTGAAGGACAGGGAAGCCTGGCATGCTGCATTCCATGAGGTCACAGAAAGACAGACTCCACTTAGTGAGTGAACAACAACAACCCCAGCACCCTAACTGTGATAAGAGTGACTCATGGGCCTAAGGTGTTTGGAGCAACAACACAGCAGGTGCTGAGCATCTGCCCTCCCTGTGGGAGTCTGGAGTTCGTGTGTGTCTGGTAGAGGCTGCTGTGACCAGCTCATAATAACAACTCTGGGCTTTTTGTTTTGTTTTAATTTCTTAGCGGTGTTTCGAGTCATTCAGGAGACCAGGGATCTCCTCAGTGGAAGTGGAGAGTGTTGGCTACTGGATCACCAGGGAATCCCCTAAATGCTCCAGATTCTAAGCTCTAACAAGCTCCTTCTGACATTCAATGTGTTGTCATAGCTGTTTGCTGGGAAGTTAGGGGAACACGTGCCCTTTAAACCTTTTCCCTCTGCTTTGAATCCTTTTGCCATAATAAATCACAGCCAAGAGTCTTCCTAGTGAATCAGTGGATCTGGGGATCTTGGGTCCCCCTGACATATGACTCGTTACTGAAAAAGGCTACCGAGGGGCGCTGTCCTGGAACAGGTTCGTGACTGCCTCCCCCTGCTCTGTGTGCCGCCTTCCGCCTTTCTGTGTTCCAGGCCGGGCTTGGAACTACAGGGTGGACGAGGTCAGTGCAGCGTGCCCCATGGGTGATGGTGCTGTAGCGTGGGGGCCCTCCAGGGTGGCAGGCCACTGCGGGCATAGGCAATACCCACACAAACCATGCCATGACTATCCTCCCCTGGCATCGTGGCCTGAACCAACATTCACTGGATTCATTGGGGACTTTCTACAATTCCACCATTCCTCCGTCTGTGCTTGCTGGCATTCTTTGCTAAAGAAGAGCCTTCCTTCAGCAGCCAAGGGTGAACTACCAAAAGGCAGGCAAATGCTGGCCTCTTTTTACTTGTCAGTAAATCCTGAAAGATGATGCTGTGGAAGCGCTGCCGTCAATATGCCAGCAAATTTGGAAAACTCAGCAGTGGCCACAACACTGGAAAAGGTCAGTTTTCATTCCAATCCCAAAGAAAGGCAATGCCAAAGAATGCTCAAACTACCGCACAATTGCACACTCATCTCACACGCTAATAAAGTAATGCTTAAAATTCTTCAAGCCAGGCTTCAGCAATTTGTGAACTGTGAACTTCCAGATGTTCAAGCTGGTTTTAGCAAAGGCAGAGGAACCAGAGATCAAATTGCCAACATCCACTGGATCATGGAAAAAGCAAGAGAGTTCCAGAAAAACATCTATTTCTGCTTTATTGACTATGCCAAAGCCTTTGACTGTGTGGATCACAATAAACTGTGGAAAATTCTGAAAGAGATGGGAATACCAGACCACCTGACCTGCCTCTTGAGAAACCTATATGCAGGTCAGGAAGCAACAGTAAGAACTGGACGTGGACCAACAGACTGGTTCCAAATAGGAAAAGGAGTACGTCAAGGCTGTATATTGTCACCCTGCTTATTTAACTTCTGTGCAGGGTACATCATGAGAAACGCTGGGCTGGAAGAAACACAAGCTGGAATCAAGATTGCCGGGAGAAATATCAATAACCTCAGATATGCAGATGACACCACCCTTATGGCAGAAAGTGAAGAGGAACTAAAAAGCTTCTTGATGAAAGTGAAAGAGGAGAGTGAAAAAGTTGGCTTAAAGCTC
>NW_024070186.1:13443003-13508216 GCF_014754425.2 Oryx dammah | reverse complement strand
CCTGACCTGCCTCTTGAGAAATCTGTATGCAGGTCAGGAAGCAACAGAACTGGACATGGAACAACAGACTGGTTCCAAATAGGAAAAGGAGTATGTCAAGGCTGTATATTGTCACCCTGCTTATTTAACTTCTGTGCAGAGTACATCATGAGAAACGCTGGGCTGGAAGAAACACAAGCTGGAATCAAGATTGCCGGGCGAAATATCAATCACCTCAGATATGCAGATGACACCACCCTTATGGCAGAAAGTGAAGAACTGAAGAGCCTCTTGATGAAAGTGAAAGAGGAGAGTGAAAAAGTTGGCTTAAAGCTCAACATTCAGAAAACTAACATCATGGCATCCAGTCTCATCACTTCATGGCAAATAGATGGGGAAACAGTAGAGACAGTGACTGACTTTATTTTTCTGGGCTCCAAAATCACTGCAGATGGTGATTGCAGCCATGAAATTAAAAGACCCTTCCTCCTTGGAAGGAAAGTTAAAACCAACCTAGACAGCATATTAAAAAGCAGAGACATTACTTTGCCAACAAAGGTCCATCTAGTCAAGGCTATGGTTTTTCCAGTGGTCATGTATCGATGTGAGAGTTGGACTGTGAAGAAAGCTGAGCACCGAAGAATTGATGCTTTTGAACTGTGGTGTTGGAGAAGACTCTTGAGAGTCCCTTGGACTGCAAGGAGATCCAACCAGTCCATCCTAAAGGAGATCAGTCCTGGGTGTTCATTGGAAGGACTGATGTTGAAGCGGAAACTTCAATCCTTTGGCCACCTGATGCGAAGAGCTGACTCATTGGAAAAGACCCTGATGCTGGGAAAGATTGAGGGCAGGAGGAGAAGGGGACGACAGAGGATGAGACGGTTGGATGGCATCACCGACTCAATGGGCATGGGTTTGGGTGAACTCCGGGAGTTGGTGATGGACAGGGAGGCCTGGCGTGCTGCGGTTCATGGGGTCGCAAAGAGTTGGACATGACTGAGCGATTGAACTGAACTGAACTGCGAATGAATGGGGAGAAGGCAATGGCAACCCACTCCAGTACCGTTGCCTGGAAAATCCCATGGACGGAGGAGCCTGGTAGGCTGCAGTCCATGGGGTCGCTAAGAGTCGGACACGACTGAGCGACTTCACTTTCACTTTTCACTTTCATGCACTGGAGAAGGAAATGGCAACCCACTCCAGTGTTCTTCTCTGGAGAATCCCAGGGAGAGCCTGGTGGGCTGCCGTCTATGGGGTCGCACAGAATCGTACACGACTGAAGCTACTTAGCAGCAGCAACAGCAGAATGAATGGAGCCAGAGCCCCACGCACTTGTCATTACGGGACCTTGCCACTAGGAGGCGGAGGCGTGCGACCCAGGAGAGGCTGTCGCGGGCACGTGACGTCACGCAGAGTGCCGGAGAGGCCGGCGCGGGAGCGTGACGTCACACAGAACCATCGATGCCGGCGCGGGCATGTGACGTTACGGAACGCGCCCAGGCGTAGCGGCGAGATAGCTGGTGTCGTAGGCTCTCGGCGTGGTCGCCATGGGTCCGCGAGTACAGCTCCCTCCCGAAATCCAGCTGGCGCAGCGGCTGGCGGGGAACGAGCAGGTGACCCGGGACCGGGCGGTGAGGAAGCTCCGGAAATACATCGTCGCCAGAACTCAGCGGGCCGAAGGTTGGCGCGGGGTTGGCGGGATGTGCGCCGGGGGCGTCTCGCGAACCGGGCCGGGCTGGGGGCCGGCGGCCCGAGTTAGCTGACTTTCCAACAGCGTGGAGCCTCCACGTGGTCCGGCCGGCCGGGCGGAGCCTGGTCGGGCCGTGGCGATGCTCCCACCCACCCCACCGCTCACGCTCCCTCCTGAACGCTTGGCCCTGATCCCCTTATCCACGCTAACTGATTTGAAGGTGCGCGGCGTCACCTCGTTCTCGGCCGCTATATGCCCCTCTGCGGAGGGCCAAGCCCCTAATCTATTTCCAGTTCAGACTTGCCTACTCTGGGAGCAGGATCCTGTCAACCCGTATATCCCGCTACCCCTGCTATCCACTGTTTGGGCACCATGTTTTTTTCTCAGAGCGGCATTTGTCACTGTTGATAGTTTTTTCTTGTGTAATTGTTGGATTGTCGTCCGAGTTTCATGCAGCATACAGCTGTCAGATATCACGCTCCTTAGTGGTTCTCAGAACGTGGCCCCCTCAGTAACTTCAGCATCACCTGGACATTTGTTAGAAATGTAAATTTGTGAGTCCCATCCCAGCCCTGCTGAATCAGAAGCTCTGGCAGATGGGCTGTGTATGTGCTTAGTCTTGTTAGCCATCTTCTACTCTTTGTGACCCTCTGGGCCCTTCTCTGTCCATGGGATTCTCCAGACAAGAATACTGGATTGGGTTGCCATTTTCTCCTCCAGGGGATCTTACCAACAGGGATGGAGCCCACGTCTCTTATGTCTCCTGCATTGGCGGGCAAGTTCTTTATCACTCATGCCACCTGGGAAGCCCAGGAATCTTTAAAGAAACCCTCCAGGTGATGCCATCCTATTAATAAAGTCTGAGAACCACTGCTCTGGAACAGGGTGCCAGAACATAGTTAAGACCTCAGTCTATACTTGTTGGGTGATTTTATATATCTGTCTTCATCAGTCAGTTTATATATTTGTCAGTCACTTCAGTTGCTCAGTCGGGTCTGACTCTTTGTAACCCCATGGCCAACTCTCAGAGCTTGCTCAAACTCATGTCCATCGAGTCAGTGATGCCATCCAACCATCTCATCCTCTGTTTTCCCCTTCTCCCGCCTCCAGTCTTTCACAACATCAGGGTCTTTTGCAATGAGTCAATTATCAGGTGGTCAAAGTATTGGAGCTTCAGCTTCAGCAGGAGTCCTTCCAATAAATATTCAGGACTGATTTCCTTTAGGATTGACTCGTTTGATCTCCTTGCAGTCTGAGGGATTCTCAGAGTCTTCTCCAACACCACAGTTCAAAAGCATCAATTCTTTGGTGCTCAGCTTTCTTCATGGTCCAAATCTCACATCTATACATGACTACTGGAAAAACCATAGCTTTGACTAGATGGATGTTTGTCGGCAAAATAATGTCTCTGATTTTTAATATGCTGTCTAGTTTTGTCATAATGAGCCTGAATGAGGTAGTGTGTAATTTTAAAATTTGAAAAGTGTGTAAAGCCCAGGGGTAACACTGCGTGAACTGTGGCCAAGATTCACGTGTGTAGCCACCATCCAGCCCAGGAAATGGTGACTCATTCAATTTTGAATCTGAAAAATGGAGCACAATCTCTGATACTTGGAGATTCTCGGTAAACATTTATTGAAAAAATCAAACAGCAGTTACCTGCGGGAGACCCTGCAGCCACTGGCCCAGCAGGTTCTGGGTTGGGAGGATCGGTTGAGAGCGAGGGCCAGGCACCTGTACAGTAAGAAGACTTTGGTCTGATTCAGGCAGTCACAGTTCTCTGGCTGTTCTGGCGCTAAAAGATGAGTTTCCTTTAGTCTGAATGGTCCTGTTTCTGGCGCAGGTGGTTTCACTCATGATGAGCTGCTGAAGGTGTGGAAAGGGCTGTTTTATTGCATGTGGATGCAGGACAAGCCACTGCTGCAGGTGAGTGCCCAGGAGGCTACAGAAGGCACTGGGGCCACAGTATGAGTGGGAGGGTGGGCGAGCATGTTGTCAGCCCTCGTTTTACTGCAGCAGACATGCTGAGCGCAGTTTTATAGCTTTGATGCTATTTTTTCTTAAGGGCTGGAGGGCCACGGCCTTGGGTTAGGGAGAGTCTCACACTTGATGAGTTGGGCATCATAGTGATGCTGGTGAATGCCAGGGTACATCGTGGCTGAAAACTGGGTTTTCTGGCTTTTTTTGGCCCGGGGTGGGAGTGGTTGTGGACTCTTAGTACCCTGACCAGGACCAGGGATTGAACCTGTCGCCCTGCAGTGGAAGCTTAGAGTCCTAACCACTGGACCACTGGAGAAGTCCCTGGGTTGTCTGTTTTGTGTTTGTCAGAGATGATGAGCTGAGTGCTAAAATGCTGGAAAGCAGGGGACAGCATCCAAGTCTTCTGAGACAAGTATTTTTTCCTTTTTTCTATTTGTTTGGCCACACCGGGTCTTAGTTGCGGCATGTGGGATCTACTTCCCCGACCTGAATCAAACCTGGGCCCCCTGCATTGGGAGCATGGAATGGTCTTAGCCACTGGACCACCAGGGAAGTCCCTAACCTTTTTTTCTTAATTGTCTTTTATAAAAATAGGCTTTATGTTTTAGAGCAGTTTTAGGTTCACAGCAACATGAGAGGAGAAGGTATTGCGATTTCTCACATGCCACCTACCCCTGTACTCCACACCCCCACGGGAGTGGGCCCTTTCTCAGAATCCGTGGCCCCACCCTGCACATCATCAGCACCCAGGGTCCACGAGGGTTGCGCTGTTGTGCTCTGTGGGCTGATATGTGTATCATGGCGCGTGTCCATTGTTGTGTACCTTACAGAGTGGTGTCACTGCCCTCAGTATTCACCTTTCTTGGGGTGTGTCTCAGTGGGAATTGTTCGTGCTTCAGAACACTCTGCATAGTGAGGGAACTTAATGAAGTTCAGATGCTACACTGGGGCCCAGTGCACTCGGTGGTGCTTGTACACCAAGGCAGGCAGGCAGCTGGCACCTCGGGGGTCTCCTCAGCCCCCCTCTCAGGTGGCTGTGTGCTCCCAGGCTCCTGCTCCCCGCCCCGCTTTGATTGTCAGGCTCCGTTACTGAGTGTGGGGCTTTGGTCAGAAGGGCAGTCCCTGCCCTTGCTTGTTGTGAGGCTAGGTGGGCATGGCCTTCAGGGGAGGCCTCTTCTAGTGGTGTGGGACTTCCAGACTCCAAGCTCGCTGGGCTGCGGTGCCCTGTGGAGCCAGATCCACGATGAGTGAGGACAATTAGTTTCTTCCTGCCGCTGCTTGTTGCATAGGATCCCATTTGTTCAGGGACTGAGGGCGTTTGTCCTGTTTCCTGTGCAGGAGGAACTTGGCCGGACCATTTCCCAACTTGTCCATGCTTTCCAGACCACAGAGGCACGTAAGTATCCTTGCCACGGTGAGCCTCAGCAGTGAGGCTGGATCCGCAGAGACCCAGCCCCTGAACACGAGGCCTGTGTTCTGAGAGTGGGAGCGAGGGCCACATCCCAGCCAGCGTTTGCTGGTGCGAGAGAGGCTACTCTGCTTTCCAGCATGTGTTCCTCACTCACCCAGGACAGAGGTCTGGAGCCATCTGAGATCTGGAGGGCTAATGCCTTTCATTTAGAATCTTGGTGGAAGCTGTGGAGTGTCCACAGCTGATGGCATGAGCTCTCTGCAGTGCGTCTTCCTGAGTCTTCTTCGGACCAGCCTCAGGGATCCTCAGCCCTGTCACCTGCCCTTTGGCATCACTTGTGTCTTTAGAAATCCTGATGTGTATGTAGACCCTGGTCCTGTTGAGCTGAGCTGTGGGGATGGGGCCCGTGTGCCAGCATCTGTGACCTCCCTACCCTGCTCCAAGGGCAGCCAAGGCCGGGCGGTCTTCCTGGCCTGGACCTTGGGACCACTGGGACCATTGCTGGTGGTGCCCTGGCTGTGTGGGTAGGTGTAGTTCGGTTATGGTTAAGTAGCCAAAGTCATCAGAAGCAGGGGTTCTTTAGTTGTGCAGTTACAGACACTACTCTCTTCTCTTGGGAGACTCTCTGTACTGCATCTGAGGAAATCCATTCTCTGTAAGTTTCGCCTTTTAAGAACGTGCAGAAGCGTTTCCGTGCTCAGCATGAGGGCAGGTACAGAGTGTCGGTGACACTCGAGTGAGGTAATGGACGCAGTTCTGTCCTTCACTGGGCTGTCCGACCAGCCCTCTCTCGGGGTGCTCTGCAGCAGGCGATAGTGGTGGCCTTCGTGTCCTGAGGGCAGGGCATCAGCAGGCCAGGTCTCTTCAGGCCTCTTCTCTGGGAGTATGGATGGCCTTTTCTTCCTGTGTCCTCACGTGGCCGTCTGACTGTGCATATCTGTGTCTTGAATCACCAGTGGCCTTTTCTCTTCATCGCCTGTAAAGACCTGTCTCCCAAGTATAGTTATAAACTGAGGGTTGAGGATTAGGACTTCGGGGGACCTGGTTGAACCCACAGCCCCCTGGTCCTGACATGCCTGGTATTGGCAGGGTTTTGTGTTTGCTCAGGTCAGGTAAGTGGTGGGGTGGGGTGTAGGTGCTGGGGCGGGGGCAGTGGCCGTGTGGGGAGGGGCGGCCTGGGCAGCGCCTCTCCTGCCAGGCCTCACCTCTTTACGCTTGATGTTCAGAGGATGCGGCTATGGTTCAGGCTTGTGGCTGGGCTGTACTTTTCTTTCTGAGGTTCCTGAAAGTCCCATTTTTAAGCCAAATCCGCAGCACTGCTCTTAGCGCACTCAGGCCGAGGGCCCCCAAGGCCACCGCCGTGGGACCTCCTGACCAGGTTTCTTCATGGTCCCTGCTCTCCCTGCCCTCCAGAGGCGGCCGCCGCTCCACCCCCAACTCTTCTGGTCTCGTCCCTCCCCCAGAGCACCTGTTCCTTCAGACCTTCTGGCAGACCATGAACCGTGAGTGGCCGGGCATCGACAGGCTGCGCCTGGACAAGTTTTACATGGTGAGGATGTGGCCCGCTCCCTGCAAGGGGCCCCACAGTGCTGGGCTGGGGAACAGCGCTCCCAGAGCCAAGCTCGGCGTCCAGGCGCCTGGTCTTGCTGACCCGACAGTGGCGAGGGCAAGGCCCCTGAGGGGTGAGCACCGCGTGGCGCAGCCCTGTGTGTCTGGAGGCTTCTCCCGCAGAGGTGCTTCTCCTCGTCGTTTTCACTCTGGGAACATCCATCATAGCCATCAGTCCTGGTGCTGCGGTCGCTCCCCAGAGTCCATCCTGCTGCTCCTGGGAGGCTGGCATTCAGGCCCAGCCCCCGGTCACTCTGGAGGGCCCACGGTGCACGGTGGGCACACAGATGGCAGGCAGCGGGGAGGTCTGGGCTGGTCTCACGGGGTCTCCTTTTGTGCCACAGCTCATGCGGATGGTCCTGCGCGAGGCCCTGACGGCCCTGCAGACGCAGGGATGGGACGAGAGGTGGGTGCCCCTGGTGTGCGTGCTGCTCACACCCGTTGCTGGGTGGTCTGTAACCCTCCAGACTGAGGGTCTGTGTTTCCTGGCTCACCTCAGGCCTCCCTGGAAACTGGCAGCTGGATGGGGTCCTCCAGTGGGGCTGGGCAGGGCTCTGCTTGTCTTAACTACCCCTCCCTGCTAGTCCCTCCTGGAGACAGCTGGGCAGGGCTCCCTGGGCAGATGGGCGGGGCTACTGCTGCCTGGACCTGTCTGTCACCCATCACCCGCCACCCTGCGTCCAGGTTCCGCCAGCCAGCAGGTTTCCAAACCTCCAGGGGGCGGTCTGACATTACAACATAAAGTGAGTTTCTGCAGATTCATGTATTAAAGTTTTTAAAATTAAATTTTTTTTAAACTTTTTTTTTTTTAATGATGAGGGATGTGTGCTCAGTAAAAAGAATCCAGAAAAACTTTTTAAAAACATAGAAAAGCAATTTTAATTCCAGCAGACAAGTACTTAAAAAAAAATTTTTTTTTTGGCTGTGCTGCATGGCTTGTGGGGCCTCAGTTCCCCAACCAGGGTTTGAACCCCGGCAATGGCAGTGAAAGCCTGGAATCCACTAGGCCACCAGGGGACTCTCTGACAATTACTTTTAAAATATGGTGGTGTTCTGTGCTTGGTACAAAAGGGCCATGGAATTGGGTGTGGAGTTTATAGAGACTGCTTTTTTATTTTACTGAAAGTGTCCAGACATCCCACCTGTGAGTGTCCTGCCGCCACCAAATTTGGGGAGGGTGGGTGCTAGGGGAAAGGGCTTAGAAACAGCAGATTTTGAATTAATTTGTGTTTAAAAAGTGATGGTAAAGCAATTTATTTTTAAGCATAAGGATAATAAATCTAGGACCCAGATGTTAAAACAGCTGCCAGACTGGAAAGGGCAGCTTACGGCCCGCATCACTGTAGGACTTTTCCATCTTCTGGATCATGGAATTCAAGTCTTACCCTTGGTCTAACGTCCAGCCAATAAAAAAATCAGCAGGAGTTGGACTGTAGTTACTGGAGCTGCTTTTCTACGTTGAGAATGGCTGTGGGTGACTTGACTCCATGTTTAGGGCCAGGCTGCCTCTGGTTTTTAGTGATTTTCATCCTTAAAAATCCTGTGAAGCCCTGAGGCTGGCAGTGTCCCTCGTGTCAGGATTTAGGGCTCTGCTGTCTTGGTCGAGGGGCGGGGGCGGTGCAGGGTTTGCAGCGGGCTCAGTGGAAGCGATGGTATTACTTGTGTTAACTTGGGGGGTGTTGTTAGGAAGGTAGTTCCATCCTCATTGTTGCTGGTAATTCAGCCTCAGATCCTTAATGAAGAAGCTGGTAACCTCCCGTTGCCCTGTGTAAACATCTAGGTTATCTGCTTTTCTGGCCCTTTTCCATTCTCACGCATGTAATAGACTGAGGGTGACGTTCGGTAAGTATGTGTGTGTCATGGCCTGGAGGAGAGGTCTTCGGCCCCGGCCTGGGTTGCTTCTGATCCAGGGACAGCACCCCGGTGTTGCTGCCTGACTTGCCACTTCTTCCCCAGACAAACCGAGCAGCTGCTGGAGCTGCTAACAACAGAGATCCTGCACCCGGACAGTGAAGCCCCCAACGGGGTGAAGAGCCACTTCATTGAGATCTTCCTGGAGGAGCTGACCAAAGTGGGCGCCCACGAGGTAGGTGGTCGGCAGCCAGGCAGGGCGAGGCGGGCAGTAGCAGGCTGCTCGGCGCCTGTGGCCCGGGAGCTGAGCCCCAACCCTCTCCCTGCAGCTGACCGCAGACCAGAACCTCAGGCTCATCGGGCCCTTCTGCAAGATCGCTGCCCAGACTCAGGAGTGAGTGCTGTCTCCCGCCTGCCTCCTCTGTTCTGTTGAGTCCCTGAGGAGCTGCCCTTGGGAGACGCTGTGTGCGTCCATCGAGGTCCAGAGGCCAGCATGGGGAGGGGCGGGCGCAAGCATGGTCCAGCCTGACAGCGGCTCTGTTTCCCCTCAGCTCCCTGGTTTTGCACAACATCGCTCAAGGCATCTTTGAAACAATCGTGGAGCAGGCCCCACTGGCCATTGAAGAGCTCATGAATGAACTGGAGGAGGAGGAGCTGTCGGAGGAGGAGGAGCTGTCGGAGGAGGAGGCGCTGTCAGAGGAGGAGGTGTTGGAGGAGGAGGAGGCGCAGGAGCCGGGCGTGCTGTCCAGAGAGCCCCCTAAAGGTGAGGACCGCATGCCGCAGGGGGACAGCCTGTCCCGGTCCCGCCTGTGGTGGAACCCCCACTTCCTCTCCTGTCCCACCCCCTTGCTTCTGCTCTCGCCCCTGAAGTCTGTTTTCAGCACGGCCGCCGGGCTGACCTTGGAAACAAACACACGTGTGGGTCTCTCCCCCAGTGCCCACTCCATGGCCCCCGCCTCCTCACAAGGCCCCAGGCTCTGTTCCTGTCACCGGGTATCCGCCCCGCCCCTGTGGGGTCTCTGCCCTCCGTCACTCCTGCCCTGCCCTGCCCACCGTTTAGAGTACAGCCTCCCAGTCCCTACCCAGCTTGCTCAATGGGCATTTCCATGGTGGATCACTTTTTGGAGTAAATCACTTAAAATTACATAAGTCACTTGCTCATCTTTCTGGCCTGTCTCTCAGCACCGGGTGCCCGGCCCCACCCACCAGGATGGGAGCTATGTGTCCCTGGTGTTGGGAGCGGGGCCTGCGGGGTCGAGGTGGACGAGGGAGAGGGTATGAACGAAGAGTAGCAGGCAGCTCAAGTGAGCGTCCCCTTGGAGGCGGGGCCCGTGGGCCTGCGTCGATGGTGTCCGGTCCAGCCTGTCCACCTTGTGCTAGGTGGGTTCTCGGGGGGCGCCAGCTAGGCTCATGGCCGTGTCCTCAGGGGGACTATGTGGTGGGTCCTCGTGCCTTTAGGGGTGCGTGTCCTCCACCAGCTGCAGACTTTTCCACCCTGGCCTTTTGTTGCGGAACACACGTGACCTGAGGTCTACTAGCTTAACCGTGTGTAAGTGCACAGCTCAGTGGCACTAAGTGTGTTCACGTTGGACAGCTGTCATCACTGTCCGTCTCTGGAACTTCTCATCTTCCTAGACCGAAGCTGTCCGCGTGCCTCCCTCTGCCCAGCTCAGCTCCTGCACCCGCCCTGCCGTCAGTCCTGTGAGCCTGCCCGTCGGCGTCTGTGTTGACAGCAGTGGGCTCACACGGTATCTGTCCTTGTGTCTGGCTTAGTTCCCTGAGCCACGCCGCAGCGTGTGGCAGTGCTTGAGGCTGAGCGATACAGCATTGAATGTGTAGCTCATGTTTTCTTCGTTGGTAGATGGAGTTTGAGGTTGCTTCCGAGTTTCTCTGTTGTGGTTAATGCTATTATGAACGCGGGTGTACAGATATCTGTTTGAGACCCTGCTTTCAATTCTTTTTGGTCTGTGCCCAGAAGTGGGATTGCTGGGTCCTCGGGTAATCCATGTTTAACTTTCTGGGACCCGCCACCCTGTTTCCACAGCGCGGCCTTGTGTGCGTTCCGGCCGGCAGCGTGGGAGGCTGCGGTTCCTCTGCGTCCTCCCAGTTTCCCGCCTTCTTTGATAGCGGCCCTCCTCCTGCGCGCGCGTGCTGTCGCCCTGGTTGTGGTTTGCGTTTCCCTAGTGACTGTTGGTGTCAGGCACCTTTTCATGTGCTTCTTGGCTCTTCACGTATCTTTGGAGGAATGTTTATTCAAGCCCTTGGCCCATTTTTTGAGTCATTGTTTTTTCGTTGTGTTTTAGGAGGTCTTCATATGTTCTGGCATCTTCCCTAGTAGCTCAGTGGGTAAAAGAACTTGCCTGCAACGCAGGAGACCCTGGCGAAGGAAGTGGCACCCCACTCCAGTACTCTTGCCTGGGGAATCCCATGCACACACGCCCTGGCAGGCTACAGTCTGTGGGATCGCGAACAGTCAGACACTTGCTCTTTCGCATGTTCTGGTTGTAACTCCTCCCCAGGTTATGGTGTGCAGGAGTCTTCTGCTGTATGGGTGGTCTTCTTAACTATTCACAGTCTCTTGATGTACAGATTTGAAAGTTCTCATCAAGTCTGGTTGTCTTAATTTTCCATGTTACCTATGCCTTTAGTCCAAGAAATCGTGGCCAGATCCAGTCTCCTGTGGCTTTTGCCCTGTTTTCATCTGAGTCTCACTGTTTTGGTTCTTTCTTTAGGTCTTTGGTCCGTGTTGAGTTGATTTGGTCCAGCTTCTTTCTCTGTGTGTTGATGTCTGGTGTACTGGCACATTTGTTGAAGGGACTGTCCTTTCGCCCCGGACAGTTGATTGCTGCAGCTTCTGAGTCCGGTGCCCTTGCTGGCACCCCTGGCTTTCTCTTTGGTCAGCCATCCCCCTCAACACTCCCCAGCCGTCCTGGATGTCCTTCCTGGCCCTCCTTCCCCTCTTCCTTGTCCTCAGTAGCCTGAGTGACCAGTGCAGATGGACCCAGGGGCCCATGATGGCCTAGGGCCTGCCCACAGCCTGCTGTTGTCATTCTTTGCCACACGTGCTCACCCCTCAGGCCAGCTGGTGATCGAAGCTGTCCTCTGTAGGTGGAGACGGCAGGGCCCCAAGTGTCTTATGTCTGCTCCCTCACCCGAAACGGCTCTCCCTCCTCACCTCTTAGTCCAGGCCACCCCGTGGCTGGACAGCCCCCTTCCTCCTCCTCCTGGGGCTCCTGGCCCGCCATTCCTGCCTGAGGTGCCCCCTCCTGGTTTCACAGGCCCCCCGCCTCTGGGACGGCTCTTTGGTTCCCGGTCTGTAGGGGCACCGCTGCCCTGGGGCAAGGCCCTCAGCGCTCCTGCCATCCTGCTGTGGGCGCCTGGGCCCGGCTGTAGCCCTGGCAGGCAGGGTTCCTGGGCCCCAGGTTGGGCCTGTAACTCCCACGGTACTGGGCATGTCTAAGTCCATGGGGTCCTTCTGTTCTAGGTTCGGTCTGCAGGGCTCAGCGCCCTCTGGACGAGCAGGCGGAAGATGACGATGAGGACAGCGCCAGCCCTGTCCTCCAGGTGTGTGGCTGGGCCTGTGGGCTGAGCTCTCAGCTCTGGACGTCAAGCAGGGCGGCATCTGTCCGGCTGGGACTGGGTGGGAGGCAGGGGCCCTGGAGGCTCGTCTGTAGAACACAGACTGGTTGAAAGGGGAGTTGGGGACTGGGCCCCGGGACGCTGAGCCCAGCTTTCCCCGCTCGGCAGTCACCCTGCCTCTGCTCCCGGCCCCTTCGGGTGCTGGGGCCACTGGGGTGGCGCGTGCTGAGCGGGGGCTTTTCAGGTCCCCATTGGAGCCTGAGCTCAGCAGACAAGATCAGGGACTTCAGGTGGATTGGACCCGTAGGGGCCTTCCTAGGCAGTGTCAGATGTTGATTACTTGACGAGTTAATAAGATTTTAGATGTCTTGGGCTAAATTCACTAGATTAATTTTACTTGTTCCGTCCTGCTCGTTTTGACGTGGCTCCCGGAGGACTTACAGTTGTGCAGAGGCTCGCCGTGTGGCCCCTCGTGTTCACTGGCGCCAGCGTCTGCTGGGTGGAGAAGGGTGTGGGGCGCAGCCGGGGCCATTGGGTGGCTGAGCGTTGGTCCTCCTGCTTGCTCCTTGTTGGGCCTCCTTCTGGGAGCCCCTGGGGGCTGACAGCCTCCGCGGCATCTCTCTGTTGAACAGTTTGACTACAAGGCTGTTGCCGACAGACTCTTTGAGATGGCCAGTCGCCAGGACACCCCTCCGCAGAACCGGAAGCGCCTCTACAAAGTGATCCGGAAGTGAGTGCCCCGGCCCCCTGCTCCGCCCGTCTTTAGATGGGTGGCCCATCTTCAGAGATCGGGTTGGGAGGGCCTTCCCTGGGGGGGCGACCCCTCCTCGCCAGGTGTGTGATGAGTGACTCTCTCGTCCTTCCAGGTTGCAGGCCCTCGCGGAAGGTGAGCACTGGGCGCCAGGCGCGACGGCATCTCGCCCTCCCGGCAGTGGATGGGGCCACGTGTGCTCACCCCCCAGCACCGGTGGCTGTGAGGAGGCCAGTGGTGTTTCTTTCGGGAGGCTGCTGCAGGGCTGTGCAGCTCTCGTCCTGGTGAAGCCCAGGGGTTCTTGGGGCTGAGTGTGCGGGGTGGGGGGATGGCTGGCCCGAGAACCTGAATTTCTAGCAAATTCCCCGGGCTGGCCACTCTGCTGGCCTGTGGTGCAGTGCATGGCTCCACTTCTCGGCGTGTGGCTGGTGGAGCCGGTATGGCTTGTTCTGAAGGACAGTTTCCTAGAAAGCGTAAGATTGAAGGTGTGTTTTCCCCCCAACGTTTCATTATGAAAAATTTTAAATATGTGCAAAGTCTCAGGGATTCTACGGTGAGTACCTAGATTCTACTATCAGCATTTTATCATCTTTGATTTATCATATATCTACCCCCACCCCTCAGTCAGAACATACTTTCTAAATGCTTCATGCTGGGATAGTACTTTCTAGGTGAAGTTAACATACAACAGAGCACGTGAACGTTGGGTTCATCTGGTGGGTTTTGACTGACATAACGCTTGTGTGACCAAAACCCATCAGTATTTTGAAGGGTCTGCTGCCTCTCCCCAGCTAAGTGTGTGTGAGGCAGAGCGTGACGTGTCCAACTCTCCACGTGGGCTCTTCCAGACAGTGTCTGGCAATGCCCCTGAGCTGCCCGTGGCCATGTGGGAATCAGACCAGGGCTTCTTGCCTAAAGCTCATGGCCATGGTGCTTGTGGGGTGCTGGAGGCGGTGGATGCACGGACTATAAGCACCCTGGCCTGTGGCCTCCTGACCGCCTGCCTTGGTCCGCAGGCCTCTTCCCTGAAGCTGACATGCCAGAAGCAGCATACCGGAATCCGCGGGGCGGGAGGCGGGTGAGAATGAAGAAGCGCTTGTCCGGATCCCAGCTGCAGGACAAGACAGGTAGGCCTGGTGGTGTTGGCTTTTCCCCGCCGCTCCCCTCCTCGTGTCACCTGTGACTGCGGCCTGTCTCCCTCTAGACCTGACTCCCTGCCTCCCTCCCCAGCCTGCTGCAAGCCTCCCCTCCCCACCCCCCACTGCCCACATGTCCTGGAGATGTGGCGCCCTGGCCCAGACGCCCTCGCGGTCCTCCCTGTTCTCCTTCCCTGTGGCTTGGTCTGGTGCCTCTTCCTGACCCTTTTCCGTCTTTGGTTTGACCTGCTCCACGTGGGCCTCCCCTTCCTCCTCTGCAGCATCCTCAGGAACCGCCTGACCTCACGCGCCCTCCTTGATTTTAGAGGCTCCTCTCCCCTCCCCTGTGCTCCCTGTTTCCCACCCTTTCCTCCCCCTCTCCTTCTTGCTCCTCTCCCCTCCCCCTTCCCCTCCTTCCTCTCCTCCCCATGAGCTTGTACACAGGCCAGTGGCTGGAATGTGACCTGCCCTGTGAAGGGTCTCCATTCACCGCTGCTCCAGCCCAGCTAGTCCCGTCCGGGTCCATTTATGCCAGGCTGCTCTGAAGTCTGGATGTCTTGCGTACCCGCACCAGGCTGGGCCCTGATACCACTCACAGCTGTCACATTGACTGGGCTCCAGCCCTACCTTCTCAGCAGCCTCCGCCCCTGTACACTGAGCTTGGGCCCCCGTCCATCTCGTCTTCGCCCATGTCCCTCTCTCCGGTCCTGCCCTCACTCTGGTTGTCCTGAAGGCCCACCTCCCGGTCAGTCTCACAGGCTGTGGGCCTTGCACCCTCACTGATGCAGTCCTGGGTGGCTGACTCAGGTCCGTTCCCAGGGCCGTCGTTTTGCACACTGTGTCCCTGCCGCCCGGGCCCAGCACCCCAGGCAATCTCAGGAGTCGGAGCCGACCTTCTCGATGCTTCGTTCACTCAGCCTTGTGTTTCAGGGAGACGTGCAAAGGAGGCTTTACGTTCTGACTTGAGCCCAGGATCCACGAGGAGGAGGCGACGGCGGAGAGCAGGCGGTGACCCTGCTGTGCCCCGGGAGCGGCCCAGGGGCCATGGCGGGAGAGGGGCCCCCAGGAGGCAGCGGCGGCCTCAGGTGGGGGCCAAAGCAAAGACGGCCGGTTGCCAGGAGCCAAAGGCAAAAAGGAAGCGGACCCCAGAGGGCCAGAAGTGACATCCCCCAGGCCCCCTGGGAGAATGAGGGGACAAGACAGTCGGGCCAGGTCCCCAAGACTCCAGAAACTGACTGTTCCCCAACTTACTGTGTCGAGAGGTGGCCAAGGCCAGGACTCGGGGTTGGGCCCTCACTTGGTGCCTGCGTCCCTCGGTCAGGCCAGCGAACCCTGGGACTGGAGGCCCCCCCAGACACCCTCCCTGGGCAGGAGACTGGCCACCCTATGGGTGTCGATAAACAAACGTGCCACATGGCGCCTACACGTCAGTCCTGCCCTGGTGTGGTTTCACGGGATGTCCAGTTGTGTGGCCTGGCAGGTGCCTGGCGGTTTTGGTGTTGTGCTT
Source organism: Oryx dammah (assembly GCF_014754425.2). Taxonomy (NCBI): domain Eukaryota; kingdom Metazoa; phylum Chordata; class Mammalia; order Artiodactyla; family Bovidae; genus Oryx; species Oryx dammah. The sequence continues at coordinate 13,492,724 of NW_024070186.1, read as the reverse complement.
CCAGAGCCTGTTTGCATCTTCCTCAGACCCTGGAGATGATGCCAAGTGTTAACAGTGTCGTCTGCACGTGTACTTTATCAGTTCCGGGTGAGAGCTGACAGTGCGCTGGCGCTTTGTGCCAACCCTGTCACGTGGGCGGGGGGGTCGGCTCCCCACCCACCCCTTCTCTGCGACCTGGAGTCAGAGCTGGGCCTGAGGTCCCGTGGGCATCTGCCCGCCAGGCCCCTGCTCCTCTCCCCCAGGGTTCAGCTCCTGGCCCCAGCCCTGACTAGACAGGAAAGAGAAACGGCATGCAGTGCAGGTGGGCTCAGGGGGCTTCCAGGCGGTGCTGCACCCACAGCAGAGGGCTGCCTGGGTTTCGGGTGGATGTCGTCTCCAGCCGGGCTGGCTCTGCCGGGCCGAGGTGTGAGGCTAAGCCCAGCGAGAGGCCCGGCCTCGGGAGGGCCCGTAGAGGCTGGACCTAAAGCTCAGTTTACAGAGCCCAGCTGTGTGCAGGCTCGTGCCCCAGGAGAAGGTCCCCCAGTGGGCCCCCTTCCAGTCCAGGTGGGGGCTGGAGGGGGAGATTAGAGGGGAGAGGAGTGTTAAGTCCTCCAGTTTACGGTGCTTCTCTCCCCTGTTGACAGAAGTAGTCAACAGTCTGTGATAGGAATAGAAGAGAGTTTTATCCAAGCCAGACTGAGGACTGGAACCCAGAGGACAGCCTCTCAGAGAGCCAAGGCCCTGCTCCAGAGAAGCAAGGTTTTCAGCACAATTTGGTGGGGTTTTTTTGGCTGCCCTTGGCCTGCAGGGTCTTCCCCGACCAGGAACTGAACCTGTGCCCAATGTGTTGGGAGCGCAGAGTCCTAACCACCGGGCCACCAGGAAAGTCTTCCGCACAGGTTTATGTCTTATCAGAACAAAAAGTCCTGACAAGTCAGGGACACTTTGCTTCACGGTTTCAGAACCAGGCCCACAGGTGCACAGTGAGTCAGCATGGCCTTTGCACCTGGGCAGGAGTCTTAGGGAAGGACTGGTGTCCCAGGAAAAGAGGCGCTTAATCTTTGATTTTTACTTCTCGCGACTGTGCCTTCTGTTCGGTCATTTAAGCGCAGTCACTGTATTTTGGATAGGCCACTGTCAGACTGCTGCAGTTAGCGTGAGATGCAGGTCAACTCCTGTGCAAGCCAGAATGCCCTCCCCTCACCTCTGGGCGAACATTCCTGCCATCTCCACAGAGCAGCTTCAGGAGACAACGCCGCTGGTCGCAGGGCTGGCCTGGCTGGTGCCCTCAGGCGTCACTTCCTCCTCAGCAGGGCCCATGGGAGGGAGGGAGGTCCTGCTGCTCTTGGCGCTGTTTTGTGGGTGCGGGTGGGTATGGGTTCCTGGTTGGTGGAATTCCTTTGATCAAAGAGTAAGGAAGCAACCATCATCCCTGCAGAAGTTTCTGGGTGGGGAGAAAAAGTGTCATGCCTAATTGCAGTTCTCAAACTCCAGCCCTCCGTAACTCCGTCAGCACCCTGCTCCTGTCACCATTCCAGGCCAAGCTGCTCCACCGCCTCCCGTGTCTTCAGGATCCTTCAACTTTAACCGCGTTACCGCGCTGTGGGCCCTGGTGGGCGGTGGGTCGCTGTCTTTCTGAAGGGCAGTGTTTCTCCAGTGTTGGGAAATGTTCCCATTGGGCAAGATGGGTAAAGATGCCAACCATTGTTCCCTGGAAAGCTTGTGTTCAAAAGGGGGCATTGTTTTTATTTTCCCCGTATATCATTTTTTTTAAAGCACTTTATTGAGATGTGATGAACCCACCATCAAACGTTCCCACCCCTGAGGACGCCTGGTCCCCTCCCAGTCCCCACCCTCCACCCTGACCTACTTCCTGTGCTGATTTCTCCATTTTGGATTTTCAGATGGGGGGAATCCTTCAGTGTGTGGCTTCCTGCAGTGTGTTTGTTGTTCACACTGGGATGTGTGTCAGAACTTCATTCCCTTTGGGGCTGAGTAGTAAATACCTCTGCAGATCTGCCCTCGGGTGGGAGCATCCCAGATCTCATGTGGTTTCTCCCCAGATCCTGCCCAGTCCGCAGAGTTTCTACCCACCTGTGTGTGTGTGTGTGTGTGTCCAGTCTGCAGAGTTTCCACCTGCGTGTGTGCGTGCGTGCGGCGGATCTTGAGAAAGTGCCCTTCCCCCTGGGGCTAACAGTGTTGTAGAGGGGCTCTGAAATTACAGTACTGTTTCTCATCAAACTGCTACTTATTCACTGATCTCCTGTGTTAGGGGCTCATGGTTTCCTGTCTAATCCAGTGGATTATATGTACTCCGTTGATGTCAGGAATGTTAATCCTCAGCTCAGTTCTTCAGTGGGAATCTTGAGGCCGGCTCCTGAGACCCTTTCCCAGGCGCTCGCTCCCTACCCCTTGGTTTGGCAGGAAGCCCCAGCCCTGGAAGAAGCTGCTGTGGATGAGGGTCTATATTGGCCTCTTCTTTTTAATTGAGATTTACTTTATAACCATTCAGGGGCTTCCCTGGTGGCTCAGAGGTTAAAGCGTCTGCCTATGATGTAGGAGACCTGGGTTCGATCCCTGGGTCGGGAAGATCCCCTGGAGAAAGAAATGGCAACCCACTCCAGTACTCTTGCCTGGTGAATCCCATGGACGGAGGAGCCTGGTGGGCTACAGTCCACAGGGTCGCAAAGAGTTGGACACGACTGAGCGACTTCACTTTTATAGCCATTCAGTCCACCCAGTTAAAGGGTGCAGTCCAGCAGTCCTTAGTAGTTCATAAGGTGGTGCATCATCCCCTCGGCCCCTCAGGACTTCTTCACTGACCCCCAAAGGAACCCTGTGCTCAGGGTTTCCTTACCCTTGGGGAGGCTTTGGGGCCAGTGGTTATTGATCACCAGGCTAGGAAGTTCACGTACAGTTTTCTGGAGCAGCCGGGGTCTAGAACAAACAGCCCTGTGTCTGAGTGACCTGAGAGTGTCAGGTGGCCAAGTGTGTTTTACAGCTTTGTGGTTATAACAGCTCCATTAGTGGTTCTCTTCCCGGGAGACTGGACAGGCTTTGGAGCATGTTCACTAGTGGTGTCTCCGGGACCCCCTTTGTGTGTCAGTACATGTGGGCCCACCTGGAACTTTGTCCTGCTAGGCAAGGGTGGCAGCCGTGTGGGTGCTCAGCTCCCACCCTGGTTCACCCAGATTGAAGTCTATTCTCCTGGCCTGCTAAGGAGGGTCCAAAACAACAGCCCAGAGTTCTTAAAGTGCTTACACCAGCCCATGGCTTACTCGTCAAACTTTCCCAAAACTCCCTCTGTTGTAGCTGGAGCCAGGCAAAGTAATATTGTAACAGGAGCAGCAAGCAGTGGGGAGCTCTGGCTGCAGGAGGAGGGGGAGGGGATGAGGAGGGGTCTGCATGTCACGGGGGAGGGACCAGCCAGAGCGGTTAGGGACACACATCCCCCCACCCCCACCCCACCCCAACCCCCGCTGCAGTGGGATGGAGTGGGCTTGGGGACAGACCCGCCAGCAGCCAAGCCTGGGTCCTGGTCTGCCCTGGAGTGTCCCCATCTGCTCTGGGCCTGTGTCCTCTGTACTGGGGTGGGGCTGCTGATCTCAAGTGACTTCACAGAGCGTCCCTGATTCGTGGACTGTGGCCGGTCCTGGGGGGGAGGTGATGGAAACCAGCTTTACCTCTGTCCTCCTTTCCAGGAGGCGGTCACGCTAGTCAGTGTGGCGCAACTGCTCCAGCGCCGGGTCACCAAGCCACACCGAGGATGGGAGGTGGGTGGTCTGCACAGTGGTTCTCAGGGGTGAAGTGGCCACCCCACCCCCAGGGCCTTGGCTGTGCGGCGCCCGCATGCCACCTGGTGACCTAGATCGCCCTTTCCCCTCCTCCACCTCACTTGGGGGGGGTCTAAGCTATGTGATTTCCAGTTTTGACGTTCGGTGTTTTGGGGGGCTGTGCTCCCCAGCTGGACCCAAGGCTTTGAGGTGCCCTGGCAGCCTGGCTCCCCACCCCTCTCCACAGCCTCCCCTCCTGCCTATTTCCTGCCCTGTCCCCTTGCCTTTTTCCTGCCTAAATGCTTACTCAGTCCTGCACAAGACAGCCATGCTCCCTCATGAATTACTCCGAGTGTGGCATGAAAACAGCAGCTTCATAGGTCAGGAGTCTCCGCGCTGCCAAGCCCTGTCCAGCTCGCTTCTTGCTGGCAGAGTTCAATCCTTTACACCCAAGATCGAGGTTGAGGTTCCTTCCCATTTTCTTGCTGGCTGTCAGCCGGACTGGCTCTGAGCTCCTCCACTGCCCACAGCTCCTGGCCACGCACCCACAGCTCCTGACCATGGGCCCACGGTTCCCAGCCATGTACTGGCAGCCGGCAGGAGAAAGCCTCACTTTCTGAATCCCTCTGACTTGGTCCCGAGCCCCAGCTCATCTGATGAGGTCAGGCCCACCATGCTGGGGGGAGGGTGTCTGCAGGTGTGGACACCCCGGGGTGGTGGGGAGGAGGTCGCGACCAGGGTAGTGTCCTGGGTCACCTGAGATCCAATGCCGTAGGCCCCATGTCCTCTTTCTCTCCTGAGTCTTACCCTCAGAGCCTGACCCAGGAGCAGAAGATTCCTACCCCTGGACAGCTGCTTGCCCTGGGAGCTTTGCCAGAGAGTGAAAGGATTAGAGAACACTGCAGTGCTGGGGAGGTGCCCTGTGTGCTTCCTGGCACTTGAGCAGCCTGGGCCTTGCCTTGGGGCGAGTCCCTCCAGGGAGGGGGTGGAGGACTGGCTGGCTGGTGCCCACCTTGACAGCCCTCCCACTGTGAGGACAGAACGTCCTGCTCTTGCTCTCTCCTAAGCGCTCCGTGAGCCCCAGTCCATGCACCGCCCCCCAGAGCAGGCTCCTCACCCTCCAGGCCTGGTCCCTCTTCTGGAACCCTGTCCCCTAAAGCCAAGTTCCCATACTGAGTTTATGATTCACCTCTCATCCAAAACTTTACCCCCTTCCTGTCCCCTCTGACTGCAATCCTGCACTAACTACCCTAGTCAGCCAGTCAGGTGACTGAGAATACTCTTGTCGATAACATCGTGCAGGTACTTAAGTTGCTACTGTAACATGGTCTTTAATGTACACATCCAGGCAGTTTCTCCAGGGCAAGATGAGCTCACAGAACCCCTGAGCCATGGACCACCTGAAACCTCCTGCCTCCTGAAACCACATCTCAGAAAGGTCTCAAGACAATGATTCACCCCAGCTGTTCTGTTCTTCCCCTAAACACATCCCCCAACCCAGAGGCCTGGTGGAGGTGGATCCCGGCTTGTCTCCCCTCACTGGCTGGGCGTCTGCAGTAAACCCTAACTCTGCTGCAGCCGTTGGCGTGCGGCTCTCTGTGCCCAGGGCACTCAGCTTGGCTGCACTTCTCTCAGCTACACAGTTTCTAAGGAAACGAGCCTTGCAGGTCAGCCTGACCGGCTCTCACTTTCTCACAGCTCCTTCGACTTGGCGCCAAGCAGATTCACCGGGACCCCAGTCCAAGTCTGGGCCTCTGCCTCCAGCCCCTTTCCCCAGGGAGAGTGGCCTCAGCTGCTCTCAGGCCAAGGGGTTTGGGCTTTGGGCTTTTGGCATCGCAGTCTGTGTCTGTTCTTTTATTTTTTGGTGGAGGGTTGGTGGCATGCCATGTGGCATGCAGGATCTTAGTTCCCCAACCAGGGAGTGAACCCACGCCTCCTGCGATGGAAGTGCGGAGTCCTAACCACTGGGCCACCAGGGAAGTGCCCCTGTCCTTTTAATAACTAAGTAGATTCTACCTTGATGTGGATTGAAGATGTGGTTCAATTTCAGAAGTGGGGGGCTTTTGGATTCAGAATGCGTTAACTCCAGAACCTAGACACATGCAAGCTTACACAGGGGAGGGGTGCCCAGGCTTGCCTCTGAGGATTCTGGGAATTGTGTGGCCTCAGGTGAGGTCACCAACGGTCAAGTTCTTTGTCCTCAGACCTGTGTGGTTGGTGTCCCCTCATACCAGGGTTCCCATCCCCTTGACGGCCCCACACTGGGGAAGGCCTCGAGCTTGCAGCCCAGGCCCCGAGTCTCACGCTACCCTGACCCTCCTCTGGCCAGAGGCAGGGCCTCACCCTGACGCCCACAGGCCGCAGAGCCTCTGGGGCCACAGCGGTGATGGAGGCATCGAGCGGGCGGAGTGAAGAACACCCTCCGGCTCCCTCTCTAAGGGCCAGGACTAGCGACAAAGCAAAGAAACGCAGTGCAGTCAGGGCCGTCGGCTCTGCAGCCGAGCACCGTTGAGGACACCTCAGGCCTGACTGCCCCTCCCTCTCCCGAAGCCCCCGGTCCAGCACTCAGGTGGGTTTTCTGACTCACCCACCTCACCGTGTGGGCAGCGCGGTGACTGTGATCAGTCAGGGCCCTGCTCCTTCTCGGCCAAGCTCCTGCCTGTTTGACATGAGCGTTTTCCTCTCCTGGCTGGAAGCAGCTGAGAGGCTTGGTGAGATTTTAGTATTTTGTTGTTATTTTTCCTTTTCAAAGAATTCCTTTTCAGAAAGTCCTGGTGACATTCATGCATTTCTCTCTAGATGAGAGCAAAGTTCCTGCCTTCCTCCCTCCGAGTAATGACCCTGGGGAGTCTGAGCACGTTCCAGAAGCTTCCAAGAAGGAGGCAGTGAGCTGACTCTGGAGAAAAGGCTCTTGGCCAGAAGCCAGCTTCAGGCCAGATGGGTCCCTGAGGCAGTGAGGCGGAGGCACCCAGGTCTCTGGGAGCTGTGAAAGCGCCCGTTTCTGCATGAACTTGGGGCACACGCAGCCCAGGGGAATGTGGACCCCAAGTTTGTCTGTAGGGGGCCTGGGGGACATTGATGGCTGGGGATGGTTTCTCATCTGTGTGACTGATGGGAGAAGGGAGGGAGGCGGGCTGGGGTGGGAAGGAGCGGCTGCTCGTTGGTTTGGCTGGGGACCTGCTCCCACCTGGCTCCATGGAAGCCCTGGAGCAAGGCAGCTACAGAGTTGCACTGTCCTGAGGCTAGGCCAGCCAGTTGGGGGAGGCCCCCAAATCCAACATTGACCGTGGAGTTGGGGTACAACCTTGATGAGAATATTCAAGGTTCTGGGAGCCTATGAGTCTATAATGTGGTGGGGTCCCCAAGGCCCACAGTTTGCAGGATCCTGTCTAGGGCAGATTATGAATGGTTACAGACCCTCTTTATAATCATTCAGAATTTCAAACAGGACATGAACCCAGTGGCCCAAGTGACCACCCAGGCTTCAGCAGTGGAGTCAGCCCCCCTGCCCCCAGGGATCCTGGTATCACAGCTGTGGGCTCCCCAGATGGGGCTCCTCTTACAGCCAGACTCTGTCCTCACGGAACCACACTCTAGAGGCAGAGACTGTGGGTCTGGAGACAGTAGAGGGAGGAGAAAGATCAGGTGTGGAGGGCAAAGGGTGGTCTTCTGAGGTCGCCTTTGGGCAAAGCCAGGAGTCGAGTGAATATTAGGAGCAGAGACCCTGATGGGGAGTGTGCCTGCTGGTGGAACAGCAAGGAGGCTAGAGGGCAGGAGGGTGAGGTGGGTGGTAACAGGTGGGCAGTCACGGGGCCACCTTAACGAGTACCACAGACAGGGGCTCAGAGGACAGGAATTTATCTTCTCATGGCCTGGAGGCTGGACATCCAAGACCATGGTGTGTGCAGGGCTGGTTCCTCGTGAGGCCATCCCTCTGTACCTGTCCATGACCTGACCTCCTTCTCATAAGGACATACTCATCTGGAGCCAACACCCACCCTGGTGACCTCATCTGACCTCAGTCGCCTCTTTCCACAGAGTCACACTCTGAAATGCTGGGAGTCAGGATGTCAACACATGAATTGGGGGGGACACATTCAGCTGGTGGCAGCTGTTGGTGTCTAAGGAGTGTACCCAGAGGTGTGCAGTAACCAAGCCTTAATAAGAGAGAGAGGGTCTCTTCTGCCTTGGCAGGAATTTTGAAAATAATTAATAATCTTAAAGTATTTCTCAGCATCCTTCTGAGGATTGTTTTTTTTCCTTCATGGTAGGGACCAGATGGACACTTGTAGATTCTAACAGGAAACAGAAGGCAGTTTATTTTGTGAAACTCATGTGTCCCCAGACCACAAGGCCTCTTGTGAAATGCATGCCCTGTTTTAATCTCTGCCAAGCTCAGATTTTATTTCCAAATACGAGCCAGTGTTTGCACGAGGTAGAAGGAGGGGAGAGTCTCCCTGCTTTTCAAAAGTCCCCAACAGCTGTGTCCCAGCATAGGCAGCCTGAGATGAAATGGGGCCAGACACTAGCTTTGTGTCAAAGTCAGCACAGCAAGGAGAGCTGGGAGGGGACGGTCCCTCAGCCTGCCCAGCCCTGCCACTCATTCTCCCTCCATTTTTGTCACACTGAGCCTGAGGTCATGCCCAGCAGGCAAACTCTGACCCCAGTGTAGTGTCAGCGTCCTTCCGCTCTTGGTGCCATGTCACTAACTCACCCAGCTCTTGATGGCACAAGGTGGGAGGTGATGGAGAAGATCCACCAGGATGGAAGCTGCCATTGGGTTAACAGGTCAGACATGAGCTCTGTGGATGGGGCTGTGCAAACACACCCGTGGGCTTTGGATGGGGCTGAAACTCAGCAGCGGCCACAGGACTGGGAAAGGTCAGTTTTCACTCCAATCCCAAAGAAAGGCAATGCCAAATAATGTTCAAACTACTTCACAATTGCACTCATCTCACATCCTAGCAAAGTAATGCTCAAAATTCTCCAAGCTAGACTTCAACAGTACATAAACTGAGAACTTCCAGACGTTCAAGCTGGATTTAGAAAAGGCAGAAGAATCAGAGATCAAATTGCCAACATTTGTTGGATCATAGAAAAGCAAGAGAATTCCAGAAAAACATCTACTTCATTGACTATGCTAAAGCCTTTGATTGTGTGGATCACAACAAACTGTGGAAAATTCTTCAAGAGGTGGAAATACTAGACCACCTTACCTGCCTCCTGAGAAATCTGTATGCAGGTCAAGAAGCAACAGTTCAAACTAGACATGGAACAATGGACTGTTTCCAACTTGGGAAAGGAGTATGTCAAGGCTGTATATTGTCACCCTGCTTATTTAACTTCTATGCATCATGCCAAATACTGGGCTAGATGAAGCACAAGCTGTTATCAGGATTGCTGGGGAAAATATCAACAATCTCATATATGCAGATGACACTACCCTTATGGCAGAAAACTAAGAGGAACTAAAGAGCCTCTTGATGAAAGTGAAAGAGGAGAGTGAAAAAGCTGGCTTAAAACTCAACATTCAAAAAATTAAGATCATGGCATCCTGTCCCATCAGTTCAGTTCAGTCACTCAGTTGTGCCCAACTCTTTGCGACCCCATGAATCACAGCACGCCAGGCCTCCCTGTCCATCACCAACTCCCGGAGTTCACTCAAACTCATGTCCATTGAGTCAGTGATGCCATCCAGCCATCTCATCCTCTGTCGTCCCCTTCTCCTCCTGCCCCCAATCCCTCCCAGCATCAGAGTCTTTTCCAATGAGTCAACTCTTCGCGTGAGGTGGCCAAAGTACTGGAGTTTCAGCTTTAGCATCATTCCCTCCAAAGAAATCCCAGGACTAATCTCCTTCAAAATGGACTGGTTGGATCTCCTTGCAGTCCAAGGGACTCTCAAGAGTCTTCTCCAACACCACAGTTCAAAAGCATCAATTCTTCAGCACTCAGCCTTCTTCACAGTCCAACTCTCACATCCATGCATGACCACTGGAAAAACCGTAGCCTTGACTAGACAGACCTTTGTTGGCCAAGTAATGTCTCTGCTTTTTAATATACTATCTAGGTTGGTCATAACTTTTCTTCCAAGGAGTAAGCGTCTTTTAATTTCATGGCTGCAGTCACCATCTGCAGTGATTTTGGAGCCCCCAAAAATAAAGTCTGACACTGTTTCCACTGTTTCCCCATCTATTTCCCATGAAGTCATGGGACCAGATGCCATGATCTTCGTTTTCTGAACGTTGAGCTTTAAGCCGATTTTTTCACTCTCCTCTTTCACTTTCATCAAGAGGCTTTTTAGTTCCTCTTCACTTTCTGCCATAAGGGTGCCGTCCCATCACTTCAGGGCAAATACATGGGGAAACAATGGAAATAGTGAGAGACTTTATTTCCTTGGACTCCAGAATCACTGCAGATGGTGACTGCAGCCATGAAATTAAAAGACACTTGCTTCTTGGAAGAAAAGCTATGACTAACCTAGACAGCATATTACAAAACAGAGACATTACTTTGTCAACAAAAGTCTATCTAGTCAAAGCTATGGTTTTTCCAGTAGTCATGCATGGATGTGAGAGTTGGACTATAAAGAAAGCTGAGTGCTGAGGAATTGATACTTTTGAACTGTGGTGTTGGAGAAGACTCTTGAGAGTCCCTTGGACTGCAACTAGATCAAACCAGTCCATCCTAAAGGAAATCAGTCCTGAATATTCATTTGAAGGACTGATGCTGAAGCCGAAGCTCCAATCCTTTGGCCACCTGATGCAAAGAACTGACTCATTAGGAAAGATTCTGATGCTGAGAAAGATAGAAGTCAGGAGGAGAAGGGGAGGACAGAGGATGAGATGGTTGGATGGTATCGGTGACTTGATGGACATGAGTTTGAGGAAGCTCCGGGAAATGGTGATGGACAGAGAAACCTGGCATGCTGCACTCTATGGGGTCAGGAGCGACTGAACTGAACTGCACGGGGGGCCCACTGAGGATTCCACGCCAACCGCACCCTTCCTGTCCAGACCCCCCAGACCCTCCCCTGCCCGAGGGCAGTCGAGAGATGACTACGGAGAGTTAGACAAAGACAGGAGGATAGAACCCAAGGATCGTGCAGCCCCTGATGAATTAAAGGGTGTGGGGAATGGATACCAATGGATGTGACATCACAAAGGAGAAACAAGTACCCATAATGCCTCCTGGCAGAGACCCTACCCCTGCCTGCAAGGAAGTCTAGAAAGAAAGAAGAGGAATCCAGGATGGATTAGGTCTGCAGAGCAGACACCTGTTTATAGAAATGTGTCCTTTAGTCCAGGGAAAATGCCACAGGACAAGCAGCCTGGCTTTACAGAAACTCTATAGGAAAAGAAGTGGGGTTGGGGATGGGGTGCTACAGAAGCAGAATGGAGACACCAGCTGGTCTCCGTCTATAGACCGGATCTATGAAGCCAGTAAACACACTAGGAAAACGCAGACGCTTCCGGGACTATGCTGGAAGAGTGATTATCTCAGGGAACCCGATTTGATCCCAAGGACATCACAGGACCCCAGAGGACTTGAATGGGAGCAAAGGCTGGATGCCACCCGCCCCCGTGTCTCCTGACCTCCAGGCTGACCAGGGAAGGTCGAAAGCATCCTTGTGGGAAGGACACATGTAGTGTTCAAGTGGGAAAACACTGAGGTCATCGGGGTTTATTGTACGCTTCTTTCTTCTTTCATCTATTTGAGATGTTACCTGCTTCTCCGTGAGAAGTAAAAGAAAGCTTTGGAAAACATCATTTTCATGATTTCTCTTTTATTGCCACCTTTGGAAATGGGATGTGTTTAAAAAGCCAAGCATTTACATGAAAACAAAGTAGATCAATTGGTTATATTATGTTGTAAAATTAAAATCATTTTGCTTTAAATCATCCTGTTCTGGTTTATACACAGAAAGCCTAAATCTAGATGAAAAAGTCCATGTCCCGGGTGACAGGGACCTACCATGGCAAGCAGCCACCTCCAAACCTAACCTGGAGAGAAGTATGTGCACGCTCATGTTTAATCATCTTAGCTCCCTCCTCGGCTCACCAAGGTCACCCCACCCTCAGTATTAGCACCACGGTCACGGCCTCCACAGCCACCACTCACCCTGGCCCCTCCACTGACTGCCCTCCCACATCGACACCCACGTGGGAGCCCGGGGCAGGGGTGCTGAGGAACTGGCCAGGCTCTAGGCATGGACCGGTGCTCCTCCCTCCGCCTGGCTGTCCCCCTGCCTGTGTCCTTAGCTCAGGACAGGCGTCTCTCTGAAGGACCGCCCCACCCCAGCTGGTTCCTCACTGGCTCTGCCCACAAGTGCCCATGGACACAGGAGGCTGGGAGCAGGGGCTGGCCCTGCCTCCTCCTGTTTCCAGCGGCGTCTGTGGGCTTAGAGGAGCCAGCTGGCTGTTCCTCTGGGGGTTACACAGATGCTTACATAGAAGAGCGAGCCCCCGGGGAAGCCATGGGGAGAGAGAAGGTGAGGGGCGGCAGGTGTGTGTTGGAGGGGACAAGCAGCTGCCCTATATAAGGCTCACGGCCATCAGGTCGCATGCAAAAGCCTGCAGTCCTAGAAACCAGATATAGAAACCACGAAAAATGTGCTTATGAGGGGAGCCCACCCAGGCCAGACAGCAGTACCAGAAGCTCCCCCCGTCCTGCCCCGAGAACCCCCAACACGCCGCGCCCAGCCACACAGGTAACCACCATCCCAGCTTCTCATGATGGGCCAGGAAAATTCAGTTCACGGCCATGGGAAGAATCAAACAGGGAATTTTACTCCAAACTGAGGATTCTAACCCAGGAAGCAGATTCTCAGAAATTCTGAGCACTGACCACCCGCTAGGAGTTGAAAGTATGCTCAGGGATGTTTTTGAGACAAAGGATTATCCATCAAAATGAGGGGAGGGTCTGGCATTTTACCTCAAGGTCACCAGGGGTGGAGAGTCCGGGTAGCATGTACGCAGAGCGTGGCCGGCCACTGTGACCTTCTACAGTCATTCCTCTAAGAAGTGTCATCGCCAGCATCAGAAGGGAGAGAATGAATCCATCTTTGCGGGGTGCAGGACTTCCCACCTTGAAGGAGGTCAGGTTCATGTGTGAGGCAGAGGCCCAAACAAACACACAGAGGGGATCTCGTGTTTAATGTTTCTTGTCCTGCTTTCACCTACAAACTTGGTTTCATCACAGTTATCACCGCCTGTGTGTTTGAACAGGTCACAGCCCAAGTGTGCTTGCTTCCTTAGAGCCAATAGTTTACTCTGGTCTGGCTCTTGTTTTCCTAAGCAGTTTTTACTGCAGTGAAACACACATCACGTGATATTTACTGTCAGCAGCATTTCGTACATCCCCGGGCTGGTGCAACCCTCTGCTTTGCCTAGTTCTGGAACATTCTGTCACCCCAAAGGAGCCTATCACCCCACCCCAGCCTCAGCCCCTGACACCCACTAAACTACTCTTATCTCCGTGGGTGTGTTACTCTGGGTAGTTCCTGCTCAGCTTCCAGCCTCTCTCACCAATAGTTGCTCTGTGAATAGCTGTGATTTCAGCATGGTCGTGGGAGCAGGTCCATCTTCGTCCCTCTCCTGGGAGGACAGGTTTTTGTTGGAACATCTATTGTTTTAGATTATTGACGCAGTCTTTGAAGATATTTGTTTTGGCTTTGCTGCCTCTTTGTCGCTCGCAGTCTTTTCTCTGGCTGCGGGGAGTGGGGCTCCTCTCTAGCTGTGATGTGCGGGCTTCTCTCTGCAGTGCCTCCTCCTGTCGTGGAGCACGGGCTCTGGAGCGCAGGCTCAGTGGCTGTGGAGCGTGAGCCTAGATACTCTGCAGCATGTGGGATCTTCCTGGACCAGGAAGGGAACCTGTGTCTCCTGCACTGGCAGGCAGGTTCTTTACCACTGAGCCTCCAGGGAAGTCCTGAATAACACCTCTTTTCAATTCTATTTAAACTCCGTTTAACCACTGCAGAGCCGCCAGACTTGCCCGTTTGTTTTTAGATTGAAATGCCTACACCTCTTCACCCAGAGCCCCTCTTCCATCCCTTTCTTTCTCTCTGACCTCAGTTGTCCCCTCCTGGACTTTGCTGGTGGGTCCTCCGCTGCAGAGCCGCCTGTTGGGTCCACATATACGTCATTGTGCGGGGACCTCACCCCCCTTTCATTGTTAACTCCCACACTGACTGTGAGGCTTCCCCTGTGCGGTGGGGACATCCCTTCCTCCATGGCTCATGGCCACGTGGATCCCCTTCCCCACCTGGGAAGTCCCCTGGACAGCCTGGGCTGCCCACACGCCCGACTGCACTGCCATGAACCTCCGGGACACATTCTCACTGGACCAGCGCCGGTTGTGTGCGTGTGTGTGATCAGGGTCTCAGCTTGGGGCCCCCTAGGGCCTAGCAGACTCTTGGCTGCTGTCCCAGGCCCTCAGTGTGACCATGGTGGGGGCAGGGCATTACCCACGTCCACATGCACTCGTGTTCAAGTGGGCATGGGTCCACAGGACCACGCACAGCTCAGGTCAGGGGAACACGTGCACATGTGAGTGTGTATCTGTGTTGTGTGTATGCACATGTGTGGACCTGGGGTGTGTGTGTGCTGTGAGTGTATGCATGTGAGTGAATGTGTGTGTGTGTGTGTGTGGTGTGGTGTGTATGTGCATGGGAGTGTGTGTGTGTACAGGAAAGCTGGCCCATCTGTCCTGGAGGGAGGAGGTATCCCCTGCTCCCCGGCCAGCACTGAGGCTCTGCCGTCCTCATCCGACTTGCCGTCTCACTAGACTTTCCCTCTTGCTGTCTCCTGCCTGGGTATCTGCCAGCTCCTTTCTGGAGAGGGCTGGGTGATGGTCTCCAGGAGGCAGACAGGCCGACGCCCAGCTCAGGCGAGGGTGCCTGTCTCCCTGTGCTTCTTGGGCGCTGGCCCCGCAGGCCTGGGGCACGAGCCTCGGGAGGTCCACTCAGTATTTCCTTGGACTAGAGAGCCTCCGGCAGCCACCCTTCCCTCCCGCCACCTGCCCAGCTGCTCAGCAGGCTGATGGCAGCCTGATCCACCCAGTAGTGCAAGTGGGGGCAGTGTCCGGCAGCCACGGCAACCCAACGGGAGGGGGACACCTGCTGATGGGGGGGGTGCCCCTCACCCTGGAGGGGCCGGCTGAGAGGCCAGGTGAGCTGGCTCTCCCAGAGACCTTCTCTGCCTCTGGGCCAGTCTTGTGGGCACTTAGGATGGCTTGGTTGGAAGCTCATGAAAGCATCCCTGGTGAGCAGCCCCCAGGACATGGGGTCTTCCCCACCTCACCTCCCACACTTCACACACTCACCTGGTCAGAAGCCCACAGCCCCCGGTGCCTCCTAATCAGCAATGAGGGAGCAGGCAGGGCTCAGGCCCCGGGGACCTCAGGATCATTGAGCCCAGAGCAGCTTCGGGATGCGGTGCACTGACAGCCAGCCCTGTTTCCCGTCTCTCACCTGGGAATTGGCAATGTGCCAGCTCAGGGTCGTCTGAGGATTCAGTGAACTGAAGCGTGTAAAGTACTTAGAGGCACAGGGGCCCAGAGTAGTTGTGGATAATGGATAAGTTGTGGATAAGGTTTTTTTTATCATTTTTTTTCACTCTGCTTGTGCTAAACAGAGGTTGCCCTCCAAGGACAAAGGAGAGGCTGTGAAATTGGGAAACTCAGGCCACGTGGGAATAGCCGGGACCTTCCTAAACCCACAAATGGAAGAGACGCTTCTCTTCCATGGATGGTGGGTTAGGAGAAGGAGGAGTGGGTGGTTTATTTAAAATGCGCTGTGTTTTTGGAGAAGCCTCTGGGACGTGAAAGGACACTCAGCACTGAAGAGAAGAGAGACAGTTTTACTGCCCTCCCTCCAGACTCCAAGTCCGCCGGCAAACGTTTCAGCTCAGTGTCTTCGGTGGATTTTAAAGGCCAAGCCACAGTGGCCATTTGTGTCTCCAAAACAGTCAGCTATAAACAGTGGGGCGGACGGAGCTGGAAGCTGCGAGAAGGGAGTGGTAATGAATGTGCATGACGGGTCGGGTCAGGCCCGGAGGATCGCGGCTGCTAGGGAAGCAAGGACAGAGCCCTGCCTCTGCCTTGCTCCTGCCTCGAGATGGGGCTCCCAGCCCAGCCAGTGCGGGTGCTGCTGTCTGTGCAGGCATCTGATGGCAGGAGGCACCACCCTTACCCTCCTCCAATGGGGATGGGGTGACTGCAGGCCTCTCAGGTGTCGCACCTCTGGCCCCGGAGCCCACCTGCCTTCCCCCTGGCCCTGAAGAGCCACAAGGTCGACAGGAGGTCTTGCAGGGCTGGCAGTAGACCACAGTCCACCCTGCAACGGGGGGGGGGGCTTCACAGGACGGACTGCACAAAAAGGCACACCCCCACTGACCCCCTGCCCACGTCATGCCTTCCCTCACTGCAGCAGAGTGAGCGACTCTGTGTGGCAGAGAGGAGGGGTGGGTGGCATGAGAGGCTGTGCCCTGTGGGCATCACGTCCAGCCGGCGAAGTAGACGCTGAGCACACACCTCCACGTGCACACACACACATGTAGAAGTGTCCCTGCCGGAAGGTCAGGGACAGAGCTGACACCTGAGTCAGAGGGCGTCATTGACTAAGCCCCGTGGGCGGCCTGGGCCTCCATCAGTTCTAGACTAGATGACTTTTGACCTGGATTAAAAAATCTGCTCTGGCTAATGAGGACTCGGCAGCCACTGCTCCAGCCCACAGCCAGTGAGCATGGCCCACATGCTCCCTGGAGGCCGGCTGTTGAGCACACATGTTCACGTGTGGATGTGAATGTGTGTGTGTGTGCACACATGTGCATCTGTGTTGGTGATGCCCAGAGCAATGGCTGTAGGACTCCAGGGGACGACCCCAACTCACTTCTCAAAGCCCTCTGCCACGTGGGTGACAGGAGGACCTGACCAGCTGCAAAGCCCAGAGAGCCCTGGGCCACATGTGGGCCCCTGAGCCACCCTTCCTCTTCTGCTTTGGGGGTCAAGCTGCCCATGAGTGGGTCTGGGGTCGGGAGAGGTGAGTGAAAAGGTTGGTGAAGCTAGGGTCAGATTCTGCTTTTATTTAAAAATTTAAAAATTAATTTACTTTAGGCTGTGCTGCATCTTCGTTGCTGCGGGGGCTTTTCTCAAGTTGCAACAAATGGGGACTCCTCCTCCCTGGGGTGCGTGGGCCTCTCACTGGGGTGGCTCCTCTGTTTCGGCACACAGGCTCTAGGCTGCAGGGGATCCCGCAGGCGCGGGCTCTAGAGCGCAGGCTCAGTAGCTGTGGTTCAGGGGCTTAGTTGTCCCTCAGCATGTGGGATTCTCCTGGACCAGAGATTGAACCCACGTCCCCTGCATTGGCAGGCAGATTCTTAGCCCCACTGAGATGTCCTACTTAAACTTTTGATATTTTGTTTATTGTTAATTTTGGGGGTGGGCATCCATTTTGATTTATTAAAATATTGTTCATCCCGCTGCTGAGTTTTGGGCACCCACTTATACTTTTGCCTGAGTGAGCAAGGCTCTCCTGCCTGGCTGGCCCTGCCCGCAGGATCCCTGGGCCCTCTCCTGACCTTGGGGGACCCAGGCCAGCCCCCTGCCCCCACCAAAGCATCTGGGGGTTCTTGTCTTTTGTACATCTAATCTGGAGGGACCTGGCAACGCCTTGGGCCTAGTGGGATGGGAGGGGCAAGATGAGAGGACCCTGCGGTGGGGTCTGGACCCCCAGGGTAGATGGGGAGAGGCCTGCAGTCACCCCATTCCCATTGGAGGAGGGTAAGGGTGGTGCCTCCTGCCATCAGATGCCTGCCCAGCATCGTTGGTTTCACTTCCTAAAAGGTAAAATCAAAATGAAACAAAAACTAAGCGGGTGCCTCACCAGGGCAGCATAAGAAAAGATAATGAAGCAGTTAAACAGCAGGCTGACTGCCAGCTTTCTTTTTCCTGATCTCATGCTCATTCTTGAGCATAAAGCTCCCAGAAAGTGAACTCAGACCCCAAATGTGGGCTTGTGAGTGTGAGAGTGCAAATATGTGTGAGTGTGATGGTGAGCCTGGGTGTGCAAGTGTGTGTATCTGTGAGTGTGCAAGGGGAGGGATGAATGGCAGAGAAAGGAGAAAGGTGCCCAGTAGGAGACTCCAGGGGCTAGACACACCATGAAACGAGGGCTAGACTCACCATAGGGCGAAGCTCTCTGTTCCAATGACAGCTGCTCAGCCAGACCCAGGGCTCGGCCACTAAACAGAGGTGTTGTCATGACACGTGTTGTGTGGCGTGTGTTGGCTTCCAGCCAAGGAGACCGAGACCTGCGAGGCGAGGGTGTGACCCTTGCACAGCTGGGCTGGCCTCTTTATCCAGTGCTCCCCTCTCATCACCCGGGTGGGCTCATGCACGTGGGGCTCTGTCCCCAACTGTGTGTTCAGGGGACATACCCCATCTCACTTCTGGAGAAGGGGATACTCTAATTAGTGTCTTCAGTTAGCAGGAGACATTTCTCCGGCTGGTTCAGCTGGAAAGGGATGTCTGAAGGGACAGTGGGGGCTCAGGGCCTGGTGGGGAGGCCAGAGAAGCAGGTGGGAGCTTCTGAAAGCAACATGCCAAACCTTGAGACCGGGCCCTAGAACCCCTGGCGCTGCACGCTCATGCCAGGGAAGTTCCTGGCTGCCTGCCACCCACCCTGACCCTGGACGCTGAGGCCCTAAAAGCTGTCCGAACTCACCTGCGCCTGGAAACAGCCTGTCACATGCTGGGCCCCCTCCCCAACCTGAAGCCTCACCTGGGGCACCCGGCTCAGCCTGGGTCAGGCTGCTGGGGCTGGAGAGGTGGGGAGGGAGCTCTGGCTCCTATACCAGGGCACGGATGTCCTGGTGTGTCCCCAAACACAGATGGGTCATTCAAAAGACACTGGTGACAGAAAGGAACAGACTGTTGGCGAAGATGGTCCCCTGGACGAATCTCCAGAAAATTAAGCCGAGGAAGCAAAAGCCAAACCCCAAAGATTATATACATACGATTCCTTTTAGAGAACCTCCTTAAAATGACACAACTGCGGAAAGAGAGGACAGGTTGGCAGCTGGTGGGGCTGGAGGGTTGGGAGTGGAGAGATGAGGGCAGCGGGAGGGAGCTCGTGGGGATGGGAGGCTCTGTGTCTGTACCCATGTCACCATCCTGGTGTGACGGGGCTCTGCCGTTTGCAGCATGTCACCACGCGGGGAGCGGAGTAAAAGCACAGTCTGTATTATTTCTTACAACTGCATGTCAATCTACCACATCTCAAAATTTAAAATGTGATAATAATAATAATAATAATAAGCAGACAGCAAGGGCCAGGACACGTGTCACTGCACATGGGTATCTGGACATCTTCCTGGCACCCGTGCCCAAGGCTTCCACAAGGCAGGCTCTCTGTCATGCTTAGAAGCTCATAGACCAAAAACAAAAAAATAGGAAAAAGAAAGGAAAATAGTCCTCATTCTTCCATGAAGGAAAAAAACTCGCAGACCAGAGAGAGGCTGGGCTCCTCGAGACTCGCCTTAGCAGACGTCTCTCTGGGCAGAGCTTGGGTGGGGGGCGGGAGGTGTCGCGGGGAGGCTGAGCTGCTCCTGCCCCTCAGCACATCTCCTGCCGTCTCAGCTGGCGCGTTTCAGTATCGCCTGCTGTGTGGCGGCACCACTATCAAGAGCGGATCACCGCTGTGCCTCTCCCGCACATCCCAGGAGTGTGGCAGCTCCGGAGACAAAGCACTGCCTATCTTACTTTTAATCTTGTCTCCTCTTCAGTTTGTTTCATGTGGACTTTGGACTCTGGGCGTGTTTGCAAAGATGAGTGAGCATCTGATTCCCGGTGAAGAAGCTGGAGGAGGAAGCATCCTTGGGCTGACCCCGGCCGCGGAGCTGGTGTTCCCCCACCCTGCTTGCCTTGGAATCTGCCTGGGGCTGCTCTCTGCGGGACCCTCACCTGCAGGAATGTGGAGCCACCAAACACAGACTATCGCGCTGAACATGTGTCTCCTGAGGTATGTCTCACTCTTCCGACTCAGGGGCCTCAGCAGACCCAGGAGTGCAGACGAGCCCTGCGCTCTGCACTGTCACCTCAAGTTCTGCTGACGTGAGAGGGGGCTGGAGCCCGAGCTGCACAGGGGACCACACAGCAGATACAGAGGTGGAGCGCCCCAGCCACGGTGCCGCGGGGTACGAGAAAAAGCAGCCAAGCCACTTCCTCCTCCTGATTTTGCCTGGTGGCTTGCGGCTTAATCTGCTCGTTTCTCCCCATTTATTTCATTCTATTTATAAGTTGCTGGCACCATGTAATTCTATCTGGTTGTAGTCACAGAGGAGAACTCAGAGTTTGATTTTAGAGCTCTCAGGAAAACAAGAATTGCTGCAATCTGATCTGTCTGCTCCTTCTGCCTGAAGCTGAACTCACACAGTAGAAACATTCCCTGCACTCACAGGGTTCTTCCTTCCCACAAGAAGCTCCCCTTAAAACATTTTCCATCTCAGGTGTGTGTGTTGAGAGGAAAGGGTTTGGAGGGGGTGAGGAATATAGGTTTTAGAATCAAAAGTCCAGTGCTTGGCTCTAGAACTTACCTTCTGTTTAAACTTTGAATTCCCAAATACTATTTGGGAAGATCACTTGATGTCACAAAATGGCCACTGGAACCCCAACCATCACAATCATATCCCAAGCAGGAAGAAAGAGAATGGAACAGGGAAGAGAGCATTTCTCAGTGGAGGCTGCCCTCTTTAAAGAACTTTTCTGGAAGTCTCAGCTTCTATCTCATTGGCAAACCCTGTTGCAAGGGGAGCTGAGAAGCATTTTCAGAGCTGTAATCATGGCCACACCAGCAACACTGGGGCTGTGTTAAAAGGGAGGCCGAGAGAATGGAGAGTGGACAGGCAGTGAGGGGCAGGCACCCTCGCTGGAACACTGAAGGAGGTGCCCCAAGCTCTGTTCATCTCAGCCCCTGTTTGTTTTGTTCGTGGCACTAACCACAGTCTGCAATACGGGCTTTGTCTGTCTCCCCATAAGGGCACAAGCTCCCTGAGAGTGGGGGCTGGGCTGACTGGTCCCCGAATCCTGGCCCTGACCACCTCACAGAGGAGTGCAGTGTGAGTCTTTCCTGGAGGGTGGGTCTGAGCCCTGGCGGCACCCCACCTACTCAGCCCCTGCACACGCCCCTCCCTCCCCACGCTGGGTCAGGTTTCCAGCTGGGATCAGTCTCCATGGTCTTAGAAGTTGGAGTGAAGGAGAGCAGGGCTCCCTGAAACCCACAGACCATTGCAAACTCATACTTCGTGGTAAAAATGTGTATGTAGCCCAAGTGTCCACAACTCTAAAGGAGGAGAATGTGGAATAAAGTGGGGGCTTATCACTCCTGACTCATTTAGGCCGGGATGCTCCTGGGGTGTCGGGAGCATGGCCCTCAGTAAGAGCGGTTGGGAAGGAAGCAGCCTGCATCTTGCAGCTCAGATTGGTCTGGTCACAGAACTGAACTTCACATTTCAAATAATGTCAATGTCAATTTTTTTTTTTAGTAAATTCACCCATGTTTCTTAATAAAAATACCCATCCTCACCTCTATTTCTTCTTCTTTATTTTTACCTTTGGCCACGCTGCGTAGCTTGTGGGATCTTAGTTTCCTGACCAGGGATGGAACCTGAGCCCCTTGAATTGGAAGCGAAGAGTCTTAACCACTGGACCACCAGGGAGACCCCATCTCTTCTCAATTTCTAAGACTAGCTGCTATTCTAAAAAAAATTGCCGTGTTCGTTTTGTCTTCATTGCCTGTTGGCTCCCTGCTGTCTAAGCATTGACCCGGTTCTGGGCTGGGCTCTGGGGAGGCTGGGGCCTGGACGCAAGCCCCCTCCTCAGGGGCATGGCTGATGGGGGCTGTGGGTTCCCACACCCTGGGGCAAGGGGCAAAGGGAGAGGCTACCAGGACCACTCCACAGGGCAGGGGCAGGGGCAGGCGCCCCTGAGGAGGGGCGATGCCTGTGGACTGGCAGGAGTTAGGGAGGGACAGATGGACATGGGGAGGGTGCGCGGTGTGGAGGCGAGGCAGCTTCAGTCTCAGGGAGCCTCAGCGGCAGCAGAGAGGTATGGGGTGACCCGGCAGACCTCTGTCACTGGGCAGAGCTGCAGATGGTCACAGGGCAAGAAGCAGTGGCCGTTTGGATAGCAGCCAGGCCGGGGGTGAGGGGACAGGACCGAGGGCAGAGGGGCACAAGACTGTCCCATTTTCCAGCATGGGCTGTGATGACAGAGTGCCCTGGCGGGGGGCCCTGATGCCCTGTCAACCAGTTAGGGGCAGGCCATTGTCTTTCTCCCTGCATCCCCACTCCTAATGCCATCACCCTGGGAGTCTGGGTTTGTTTATGAAGAATGTACCCGGCCAGTAGTTGCTCAGTTGTGTCCAACTCTTTGCGACCCCACAGCCTGCAGCATGCCAGGCTTCCCTGTCTTTCACCAACTCCTGGAGCTTACTCAAACTCATGTCCATTGAGTCGATAGACCACCCAATCCACACTACAGGGAGTCCACACTACAGGGAGTCCACACTGGGCAAGATAACACTGGCATCAGAAATGGGGTAGACAGCCCCCTGACGGCAGTTTTCACCATGAGAACACAGGCTCCTAGGACCCTCTGACATGTCCAGGAGGACTTGGGGGCAAAGGAGCCCATCCTCTCTCAAAGGCCCGGGCCCACAGGCCCCAGCTTGGGGTCAGTGGTGGGCATTCCCCACACACTGTTGTGTTCAGGCCTGAGAATGTCTCCAGAAGCAGTTTTCTCTTGACTGTCAAGCTCCAGAAGTGGCGCTGCCCAGCATCCCTGTCCCTGCTGACCTGTTTTCAGGTTGTTTGGGGCAGAATCAGCTCTTTTGTTCCAGGGACAGGTGTCTGGAAAGTGGGTGCCAAGAGGTGACTTGCTCTCTGATGATAAAGGGTCTGAGCACTCAGTCCTGAGGGGTCAGACTCCACGGGCCCTGCGCAGAGGATCTTGTGGCTAGAATATTCTAGAATCCTCCAAACTTCCTCTTGCTGCTGCTTTTATGCAAACAAGGAAAAAGGCCCAGAGAGAGGGGCTGCCTGGCTCTGGCTCTTCAACTCTGCTCCAGCTGGGTCTGCTGCCCACAGGGAGGGTGGGGATCCCCTGCTCTGAGGCCTCCAGGCTGTGGATCTGTCCTGCGGTGACCTCGGCCAGATTCATCTTGGACAACATGCTGGGATCTGGTGAGGGGGTGGTGAAGACCCTTGCGGAGACCCCATGTGGAACCTTAGAAGCACATCCTCAGGAAGGTCCCCCTCTTCCTTGGGATCCTTTCTCAATTGTGTTGGGAGCCCCGAGGTGGCTGTGGAAGGAGCCCCTGCCCCAGGGCCCCGCCTGGCTCACAGGCCCTCGGCCCCCAGGAGGGAAGGAGGGCTCTGCCCCTTCCTGCCTCTCCTCTACCTCAAGTGCAGCCCTGAGTGTCTCTCCTCTCTGTCCTGGGTAAACGACGGCAGGTCAAAAGCCCTCTTTGGAAACCGCTTTCCCAAAGGACCCTGAAACATCTGTTTCTAGAAGCGCTGGCACCAGGAGCTGTGGATGACTCACCTCCGGCCGCGTCCCCCTCCTTGAGCCCACGCGCCTGCGTGGGCCTATTTCTGGCCAGCCTGGTCATCCAGGCCCCCCCTCATCCCGGATTCAAGGCAGACCATTTGGAGCCACGTCCCTGGAGGCCAAAGCGCTTCGAGTGCTCAGAGACAAACCCCTTCACATTCAGCATCCCTGCCCTTGTATCCCACATGTTTAGTTATGCCCTGAGAGTTTGTGAAACAGGCAGTTGGAGCACGGAGGTCGTAATAGTATTAGTAATAGCAGCCCATCAGTCTGCACTGTCTCAGGGGGCCGTGCATGTTCTGGGTTCAGCAACTTTGCAGGCCCGCGCCTGTGGTCATTTCTATCTCAGAGCAGTCACCTGGCCCTAGGGAGGAGGGGTCTTCCAGCCCCATCCTCCAATCTATTCCAGTGTTCTCACAGGGCAGTGGGAATAACAGTACCTTAGCACAATAAGGCTTATCTTTGGGGATCATTTTAAAGGGGCTGTTTGGAGGTGACTCACCAAGGGCACACAGCCGGCACTCAATGTGTGCGGCCCCACTCCCCTCCCCAGTGTCTGACCGCCTCCCAGGTGCTCATTCTGCTGGCTCAATGGCCCCATTGTTAGCTCTGGGGCCCAGGAACGTCCCTCTGATCCTAGCTCCTCCGGGACACAGGGAGAGGAACGGTGTGAATGGTCGAGGGCCCTGAGCATCGGCCCCCCTCCTCCAGCCCGCCACAGCCACGGGCCTGCCTGGGCGATATGACACACACAGGCCAGGCCGCTGTGCCTCGATATCTGAGTCATGACCGAGCCAACCGGCCACTAACAACATCAGCTCCATCCTCCCACCTGATGAGTTCATTTCCACAAAGACCTGGGTGCCAGGTCAGACCTCAGGAAATTTAAAGCTTATTTAAAAAAAAAAAAAGAAGAAGAAGAACAAGAGTGGATATATGTAAACATATACCCAATTCATTTTGTTGCACAGCAGAAACTAACCCAACTTTGTAAAGCAAGTATTAATATACTACAATGAAAATCAATTTTTAAAGAAAGTAAAAAAAATAGAACAGAAATTAAGTCAAGGTATCGGCAGCGTGACTCGTGTTTCTGTCTCCCCTAAATGGCCCTGCATTGGCAGAAGCAGGGACCAGCAGGCTTTGTATTCAGTAGGTGCTTAATGTCACTTTCTTGGTCGGCTAAAGAAATCATATTCAAAAGCAGAGACATTACTTTGCCAACAAAGGTCCATCTAGTCAAGTGAAAGTGAAAGTGAAGTCGCTCAGTCGTGTCCGACTCTTTGTGACCCCATGGACTGTAGCCTACCAGGCTCCTCCCTCCATGAGATTCTCCAGGCAAGAGTACTGGAGTGGGTTGCCATTTCCTTCTCCAAGGCTATGGTTTTTCCAGTGGTTGTGTGTGGATGTGAGAGTTGGACTCTAAAGAAAGCTGAGTGCCGAAGAATTGATGCTTTTGAACTGTGATGTTGGAGAAGACTTGAGAGTCCCTTGGACTGCAAGGAGATCCAACCAGTCCATCCTAAAGGAGATTAGTTCTGGGTGTTCATTGGAAGGACTGATGTTGAAGATGAAACTCCAATCCTTTGGCCACCTGATGCAGCGAAGAGCTGACTCACTGGAAAAGACCCTGATTCTGGGAAAGATTGAGGGTCGGAGGAGAAGGGGACGACAGAGGATGAGACGGTTGGATGGCACCACCGACTTAATGGATATGAGTTTGGGTAGGCTCCGGGAGGTGGTGATGGAGGTCTGGCGTTCTGCAGTTGATGGGGTCATAAAGAGTCGGATACTACTGAGCGACTGAACTGAAAGGAATCAAATTGAAACTGTGGGTGGAGGTCTCCTGACAACACGACCACGTGAACATGAGGCAGCCCTGAGACCCTGGAAGGATGACAGGCACGACCTTGTCCCCCCTCCATCTCCCAAGGGAGAAGGCAGGTTTGTCTCTTGGGGGGATGCAGGAGGGGGCGTCTACATCACACCCTCCTGCATGGTGGTGCAGGCTCTCACAGCTGAGGCCCCGCAAGGGGACCAGGTGGCCCTGTCTTAGAGAAAAGATGCCCATTTTATCGTCAATATGTAGTAGAATTAGTTGTCCTTCTAAATGTACTGCTAGTTTGTACCATCGGACACCGTTTCCCTCACTGTGTTTGCACAGAGAGGGGTTGCCGGGGGACATGGTCCTGGGTTCCCATGCACAACATGCTTTATCCCCAGTCATGGATCTTTGGGCAGCTTCTGCAGAGTTGCCGCCGCTGGGAGGCTGGTTGAGGTTTTTTTGTTTTTGTTTTTTAAATTGAGGTATAAATGGCTTACACTGTGTTAGTTTCAAGGGTGGTGCAAAGTGGTTCAGTTATACATATTGTACACGTATGCTATGTTGTGTCTGACACTTTGCCACCCCTGGACTGTAAACTGCTAGGATTCTCTGTCCATGGGATTCCCCAGGCAATACTGGAGTGGGTTGACGTTTCCTTCTCCAGGGGCCCTTCCTGACCCAGGGATTGAACTCATGCTGACTGTGTCTCCTGCACTGCAGGTAGATTCTTTACTGCTGAGCCATCAGGGAAGCCCATTGATATATATTCTATTTCAGATTCTTTTCCATATAGTTTATTATGAGATATTGAGTAGAGTTCCCTGTCCTGTACAGTAGGTCCTTGATGTTTATCTATTTCATACACAGTAGTGTGTATCTGTTAATTCAAACTCCTAATTTATCGCTTCCTACTTTCCCCTTTGATAGCCATAGATTTGCTGTCTATGTCTGTGAGTCTATTTCTGTTTCATAAATAAGTTCATTTGTACCATTTTTTTAGATTCCACATTTAAGTGATATCATATATTTATCTCTCTCTGTTTGACTTACCTCACTTAACACAAGAACCTCTAGGTCCATCCATGTTGGAGTTTTTTAAAGCCGTTCTCACTCTGCTGGACATTTTAAGACCGCGGTGCTTGTGTGGGAGACTTTAGCATAGCGATGAGTTTGTGAGGGTCTTTGGTGACCAGGAGAGCAGACCATAGCTGCCCTGGTTTCCTGTGGCTACTGAGCAAATGGCCCCAAGCGCAGCAGCTTGAAACAACACAGATGTGTTATCTTTCGGTTCAAGTGTCAGAAGTCGTAAAGTCGAGGTCTGGGCAAGGCTGTTTTCCTCCTGGGCCCTCTGGGGAAAAGCCTTTTCTTGCCTTTCGGCTTCTACAGGCACTACTTCCTGGCTCGTGGCCCCTCCGTCGCCCCCAGGGGCAGCAGCACAGGGCCTGCCCCGACCTGCTTGTAACATCTCGTCTCCTCTGACTCTGACCCTCTGCCTCCCTCTCAAGAGGACCCTTGTGATTATATCGAGGCCCCCTCACCTTGGCATCTTCCCATCTTTAGCTCCATCTGCAAAGTTTCTTTTGCCTCATAAGGTAACACTCTCAGATTCTAAGGATCAGAACATGGACCTCTTTCGGATCATCATTCTGTTTACCATGGAAACCAGCTAAATGTGAAGTCGATCTTGCTTATCCAGGAGGTCGATGCTAAGACACTGACCCCAGTGGAATTCTTTGGAGACCATGTGAAGAGCTAGTTTTTAATAATCTTTTTCTCCTAAACCACATTTCTCAGCTATACACGTCTTCTCACCTTATTACATTTCTTCAGCCAAATGAAAAGCATCTGAAAAATGAAAAATCAATTTTTTTTCTCCAAACCTGGTCCTTGAGTTGCTCCAAAGTAGTACAGACCTGACTCCAAGCCCAGAAACTGCTGTGGATGCTGCTGCCTCTGCTCCAGTGGGCCTTCTGGCCAGCACTCCCTGATGGCCACGATAGTCATTTGCCTCTGTCAATGCAGGTAGATATAAGAGATGCAGGTTCGATCCCTGGGTCAGGGAGATCCCCTGGAGGAGGGCATGGCAACCCACTCCAGTATTCTTGCCTGGAGATTCCCATGGACAGAGGAGCCTGGCGGGCTGCAGTCCAGGGGGTCACACAGAGTCAGACACAACTTAGCATGCATGCACCGGAGAGAAACACAGAAGGAAGCTGTGAAAATCAACGCTGTGTCTGTTTTCTTCCTGAATCACCTGAAATGGAAGAAAACCACTCAGGTGTTTAATCTTTCCATTACATAAACTAGGAATAGATGCCAATTCCTTTTAAAAAAATATGGGCCACTTAGCATATGAAAACCAGGCACTTTTATATCCTACCAGGAGGACTCTAAATTGGTCTAAGTTTTTCAGAAGAGCATTTTGACAGAATGAATTTGAGCCTTAAAAAAATTCCTGTTCCAGGAAGTGATCCTAAGGAAATTACTCTCGGTACCAACAAAAAAGCATTACATACAACTCCTGAGAGTGAAAATCTTAGCAAAAAGGAAGGAAGGGTTGAGAAAACAACGGTAAACATATTGGATGGAATATTACACGGCAACTAGAGCTGATGTTTCTAAGAGCATTAAGACACCAGGGAAATGCAGATTAGTGTGTTGTTGTTGTTGTTCGGTCACCAAGTTGTGTCTGACTCATTGTGACCCCACTGTCCGCAGCACGCCAGGCCTCCCTGTCCCTCACCTGTCCTGTCCCTCCCGGAGTTCGCCCAAGTTCATATCTATTGAATTGGTGATTTCCAACCATCTCATCCTCTGTCATCCCCTTCTCCTCCTGAGTTCAATCTTTCCCAGCATCAAGGTCTTTTCCAAAGAGTTGGCTCTTACCATTCAGGTGGCCAAAGTATTGGAGCTTCAGCTTCAGCATCAGTCCTTCCAATGAATATTCAGGATTGATTTCCTTTAGGTTGGACTGGTTTGATCTCCTTGCTGCCCAAGGGACTCTCAAGAGTCTTCTCCAGCACCACAGTTTGAAAACATCATTTCTTTGGTGCTCAGCCTTCTTTATGGTCCAACTCTCACATCTGTTCATGACACTGAAAAATCATAGCTTTGACTAGATGGACCTTTGTCAGCAAAGTGATGTCTTTGCTTTTTAATATGCTGTCTAGGCATCTTAGTGTGAATTCCTGCCAAAGCTGGTCCAAGGCATGGGGTGGTCCCCTTGGGGGAGATGGGAGAGGACCTGGAGGGGAGGAGAATGCCCTCCTGAGCTGGAAACTCCATCCCACTGGGGACGCTGGAACACTCCATGGAGGTCCACGCAGCATCCTGTCTCCTTGTTGGAGGAGTGCTCCATTACATCAACTCCCCAGGGCTTCTGGCAGCTTCGGGCACAACCATCCAAGCAGTCTCCAGGGCTGGAGACACACACACCCTCAGGCAGAGAGGCAAGAAACAGGTGTTGGATCCATCTTCGGGGAAAACTGAAGGCAAGTGGCAGGCACCAGCGGAGTTTGCTACAGCATGCTTGAGTTGTAAATGCAAAGCACACAACTTTATATTCACGACTAACAGCCGCATGAAACAGAAAAAACTGCATAGAAAGAAGACTGGGAGAAAACACACTGCGCTGTTAACAGTCGGGGTCTCTGAGCAACAGCACAGACAGTGGGGCAGTTTCTTTTCTGTTCATTATATCAACTTTACTGCACTTTTTCCATTTTTAGATTTTTAAAAAACTTTTAATTGGACTAAAGCCAGTCACCTGTGATAGTTTCAGGTGGACAGCAAAGGAACTCAGCCTTACATACACATGTGTCCATTCTTCCCCAAACTCTCCTCCTGTCCAGGCTGCCACACAGGGGTGAGCACAGTTCCCTGTGTTATATACAGCATCCATTTTTTTTTTAACACCGAAACTTTGTGATTTTAATAATGAATAAGTTGCACACATGTAACACACACATACAATGACATGGTGTGAGAAATTAAACAAGACCTAATATATACCATGTTCAATGACTTAGAAGACCCAGTACTGTTATGAGGTCAGTCCCTTCCAAATTGATCTATTGCTATAATACAAAATCCCAATCTTAATTCCGCAGATTTGGGGATTGATGAACCAGCAGTTAATGAACCGGTTTCAAACGTATATGGAAACGCGAACACCTAGACTAGCCAAAGCTCTCCTAAACAGGAACAGCTGGAAGACTCATTACCGGGTCTCAAGTTTCACCATAAAACTCCAGTGTTCATACAGCAAGGTCTTGGCAAACGGTAGGCAGATACATCTTGGGGCAAAATAGAGACGCTAGATTCCCGCTAACACCACCATCTGATTTCCAACAAAGGCACTAAAGTGATCTGATACAGATAAGAAAGTCCTAAATGACTAGATGTCCATGTGGAAAATAATGAACCCAGGTCCCTACTTTACATCTTATGCAAAATTAAATGGAGATGGATCCTAGACATAAATCTAAAAGCTAAAACTATAACCCTTCCAGGAGTAAACACAGGAAAATATCTTTTTGACTTGGGGGTAGGCAAAGCTTTCTTACAAAGTACAGAGAAAACAATAACCCTAAAAGAAAATTTGACTTCATTAAAATTAAGAAGTTCTGCTCATCAAAATGCTTCATTATGAAATAAATAGGTGGACTTCTCTGGTAGAACAGTGGATAAGAATTCGCCTGTCAATGCAGGGGACACGGATTCAATCCCTGGTCCAGAAAAATGCCACATGATTTGAAGCAACTGAGCCCATGCACCACAGCTACTGAGCCTGCACTCTAGAGCCTGAAAGACACAACTGCTGAGCCTGTGTGCTGCAGCTACTGAAGCCGGCCTGCCTGCACTCTAGAGCCTGAAAGACACAACTGCTGAGCCTGTGTGCTGCAGCTACTGAAGCCGGCCTGCCTAGGGCCTGTGCTCCGCAACAAGAGAAGCCCCAGCAATGAGAAGCCTGTGCGCTGCGGGGAAGAGCAGCCCGACTCACCAAAGCTAGAGAAAGCCTGCAGGTAGCAACAAAGGCCCAGCACAGCCAAATAAACAAATAATCTAAAAAAGAAGTGAATAGGCAAGCCACAGACTGGGAGAAAATATGGGCAAAAACGCATATCTGTTACGCACTGGGGTCCAGAATATGTAAAGAACTCCTACACCTCAAGAATAAAAAGACAGACAACTCAGTTAAGAAATGGGCAAGTAATTGGAACAGACACTTCTCAACAGAAGACATACAAACAATCAAGAAACACATGAAAACGTGTTCATTAAAAGCATCATTAAACATTAAGGAAATAAAGGTAAAAACCACAATGTGCTACTGTTACAACCCTCATCAGAATGGCTAAAACTTGCGGCACTATATATTCGTACAATAGTATTAATGTCTTGGAGCTTCCCAGGTGGCTCAGTGGTAAAAATTCCACCTGCCAAGCAGAAGGCAGGTTTGATCCCTCAGTCAGGAAGATCTCCCGAAGAAGGAAATGGCAACCCAGTCCAGTATTCTTGCCTGGAAAATCCCATGAACAGAGGAGCCTGGTGGACTACCGTCCATGGGGTCACAGCTTAGTGAGCAAAGAGTTGGTCACAACTTAGTGACTAAACAACAATAATTAATGTACTGGCTTGACCCGGAAGCAACCTAAATGTCCATCAGGAGGAAAGTGAAAGTTGCTCAGTGGTGTCCAACTCTTTGTGACCTCTGGACTATACAGTCCATGGAACTCTCCAGGCCAGAATACTGGAGTGGGTAGCCTTTCCCTTCTCCAGGGGATCTCCCCAACCCAAGGATAGAACCCAGGTCTCCCGCATTGCAGGCAGATTCTTTACCAGCTAAGCCACAAGGGAAGCCCCATCAACAGAGGAATGGATAAATAAGATGTGGCACATATGTACAATAGAATAATAGCCATAAAAACGAACAAAACTGGGTCCTTTGTTGAGACGTGGATGGACCTAGAGTCTGTCATACAGAGTGAAGTGAAAAAGAGAAAAGCTAATATCGTTTATTAGTGCATACATGTGGAATCTAGGAAAATAGTACAGATGAACCTGTTTCCAGGGCAGGAATAGAGATGCAGATGTAAAGAACAGACACGCAGACACAGGGAGGGGAAAGCGGGTGGAAGGAACTGGGAGAGCGGCATTAGCGTATATACACTGCCGCGTGTAAAGCACACACCTGGGGGGAGCTGCCGTAGGGCACAGGGAGCTCAGCTCAGCGGCCCGTGATGACCTAGAGGGGTGGGATGCGGGCACAGGTGTGAGGGAGGTCCAAGAAGGAGGGGGTATATTACACGTATAGCTGATTCACTTTGTTGTACGGCAGAAACTAACACAACAAGCAATTATACTCCAATTTTAAAAAAACATGCCAAAGTGAATATGATTCAGTAAATTGGCTCAGAGTGAATTTAGGACAGCAATATATTCAGATTAGTAAAAACCACATGTTAAGTACGTGTTTAAAAAAACTTAGAAACCCATTAAAAACAAGAATGGCTAAAACTAACATGATGAAGTTTAGGCAGCAATGTAGAGCAACTGCTGATAGCCGGGTAAACACTACAACTTTTTGGTCAGAGAGCTAGGAGTTTCTTATAAAACTAAATATACAGTTGCCCTATAACCCAACAGAGACATTACTTTGCCAACAAAGGTCCATCTAGTCAAAACTATGATTTTTCCAGTAGTTATGTACAGATGTGAGAGTTGGACCATTAATGAAAGCTGAGTGCCAAAGAATTAATGCTTTTGAACTGTGGTGTTAGAGAAGACTCTTCAGAGTCTCTTGGACAGCAAGGGGATCCTACCAGTCAATCCTAAAGGAAATCAGTCCTGAATATTCATTGGAAGGACTGCTGTTGAAGCTGAAGCTCTAGTACTTTGGTCACCTGATGTGAAGAGCTGACTCATTAGAAAAGACCCTGATACTGGGAAAGATTGAAGGCAGGAGAAGGGGACGAGAGAGAATGAGATGGTTGGATGGCATCACCAACTCAATGGACATGAGTTTGACCAAGCTCTGGGAATTGGTGATGGACAGGGAAGTCTGGCGTGCTGCAGTCTATGGGATCACAAAGAGTTGGACATGACTGAGCAACTGAATTGAACTGATAATCCAGCAATTGCTCTTTTAGGTTTTTATTTCTTTTTAAGATTTTCTGAATTTTATTTTCGGCTGTGCTGGGTCTTCCTTGCTGTGTGCAGGCTGTCTCTGGCTGTGGGGGGTGAGGGGGGCTCCTCTTAGATGCTGTGTGCAGCCTGTCTCTGGCTGTAGGGGGTGGGCAGGCTTCTTGTTGCGGTGGCGTCTCTGGTTGTGGAGTACTGGCTCTCGGTGCACTGCCTGCAGCAGTTGCAGCTCCAGGCTCAGTAGCTGCGGTGCACGGGTTTAGCTGCTCCGTGGCATGTGGAATATTCCCAGAGCGGGATTGAACTGGGGCCCCTGCACTGGCAGGCAGATCCCCATCCACTGTACCGCTAGGGAAGCACTCTCTTAGGTTTTTTACCAAGGAAAACAGGAAAAGATGTTCACAGAAAGACCCTTGAAAGATCTTCATAGCAGCTTGTCCTTGCCAGTTCAGGCTGCTTTAAGAAAACACCGAAGACGGGGAAGGGATTGTGTGCGGTCATGACCATAGACCTTTTTCTTTTCTCAGCTCTGGAGGCGGGGAGGCTGAGGTCAGGTCCGCTTCTGGGAGGGTGACCTCTTGTTGAATCCATTCATGAGGAAGGAGCTCATCACCTGCCAAGGGTCCCATCTCCACACACCAGCACAGTGGAGATTAGATTTCACCATATAAACTCCAAGGGGTACAGTAACACTCAGTCCACAGCACAGCTTTGTTCATAATAGCCCCAGAGTGGGAAAAGCCCAGAGGTCCACGGACAGGAAAATGGATAAACTGTGTTATATCCACACTATGGAATTCAACTCAGCCATAAAAAGGAAAGAATTATTAGTGCACACAGCAACATTAATGAATCCAAAACCTGCTACACCTTAACCAAAAGGTATGCCTACTGTACTATCCCATGTATATGAAGTTCTGAGAAGGCAAAATCAAGCTGCACTAGAGAAGGATCAGAATGAAGGTGCCTTCTTGGGGGTGGGGGTGTGTGGAGGAGGAGCATGAAGGAAACTTCTGGAATAGCATTCACATTCTGCACCTTAATAAGCACTTGGGTGACACAGATATGTGGATTTCCCAGAAAGAAGCAAATCCACGCATTTTATTGTAAGTTTTACTACTGAATAACCATAGATAAATATTGAGCTTAAAATCTAGCTAATAAAATGCATGCTGAAATCTTTTGTGCGGAGACATTCACTGATACTTGTAGCTTACTTTGAAATGCATAAAAATGAGATAGATAGGGAGCTAGTCGACTATGAGAATTGTCCATTGTGGAATCAAGCTGGTGGGTGCACAGTGTGTAATTCTTTCAACTTTGCTGTTGAGGTTTGAACTTTTTCTACAAAAATATTAAAGAAAAAAAAATGAGATGACAGACACAGAATACATTACCAAAACCACTTTTAGAGGTTCTCTTCCTTGACTGGAAATTAATTCCATGGGAGTTTAACTGAGGTAAAAATCCTTTGGCACAAGAAAATTCTTTGCAGGGTATTAAGAGAGGCAAAATCTAAAATAACCTAAAGTTATTAAAAAATAGTCATTCAGTACGTGAAAGTTCTTCAGCACAGTGGAGACTGTGGCAAACACTATTCAAAATCAGCATCATGAAGACTGTGTTGGAAAAGGAAAAAAATCTTTGTTGGCCTGCAACCTCAAGAAATCAGTAATTTTCACACAGGTAATGGTATTTTCTTGTGATCTGATGACTAACTTTAGTGCCGTGTTTCGATTTGTTTTTCTTTTTCAGGTGTGTTTCTATTGTAGATTTTCAGTTTGTGGTTACCATGAAGTTTCAATACTGCACCCTGTATTTAGACAAGATTCTTTTAAGTTTCTGGTCTTTTAATGTCAAATGCATTTCCGGCATCCTGTCTGTGCATTCTCTCCTTCTCGTGATTGCTGGTTTCGACACCACACTTGTGTGGCTGATTTCCCAACTTTACTGAGTATTCGCCTTTACCGGTGAGCTTTTCCACGCATAACGTTCTTGTTTCTAGCTGCAGCCTTTTCTTTTCCACTTAGAGAAGTTCCTTTAGCGTTTGGTGCAAAGCTGGTCTCGGTGGTGCTGTAATCTCTCAGCTTTTGCTTGTTGGTAAAGCTTTTGATTTCTCCGTGGGATCTGAATGAGAGCCTTGCTGGCTAGAGTATTCTTGGTTGTAGGTTCTTTCCTTTCATCACTTTAAATATAGTGTCACTCAGGTAATTCTAAAATGTGTGTTGATATAAGCAGTATCTGGGAGGTCATATACAAAAATGAGAATAGTGTTACTTTAAGATAGCATCATTTTTCTTTTTAATGTTGTTACATCACTTTTTCAATAAGAGAATTTTTTAAAAAGTAAATATAAAGACCAAACAAAAAGCTATACAAGAAAACTATAAATTACACACTAATTTAAGTCCCTGATGGCCCAGTGGTTAGGACTCCGTGTTAAATTCCTGGGCTTCCAGTTCCTGGTCAAGGAACTAAGATTCTGCAAGCTGCAAGGGGTGGCCTGAAAAAAATTACATTACACCCTAATAGTATTCTTTCCTTTAATATTTTTATTTATTTGTTTGGGCTGGGTCTTAGTTGTGACGTGTGGGATCTAGCTCCCTGATCAGGGATTGAACTTGGGCCCCCTGCCTTGAGAGTGCCAAGTCTTAGCCATTGGACCACCAGGGGAGTCCTCAGTATAGCCATCTTGGCTTGGCTTCTCTTTGTGGGTAGTTTTTTTAAAAATTACTAATTCATTATCTTTAGTTGTATTGACATTTTCTATTTCTTCCTGAGTCAGTTTTGGTAGTTTGTGCCTTTTTAGTAATTGTCCATTTCCTCTAAGTTATCCAGTTTATGGCATACAATTGTTCATGCATTTCATAAATCTCTTTTATTAGGTCTACAAGGTCATTAGCAATGTCTCCTTGTTCATTCCTTATTCTAGTAATTTGAATCTTCTCTCTCTCTTTCTCTTTCTAGCTAAAAATTTATCAAAATGTTGATTTTTTTTTTTACTTTATTTTACTTTATAATATTGTATTGGTTTTGCCATACATCAACATGAATCCGCCATGGGTGTACATGAGTTCCCCATCCTGAACCCCCCTTCCACCTCCCTCCCCATACCATCTCTCTGGGTCATCCCAGTGCACCAGCCCCAGGTATCCTGTATCCTGCATCGAACCCAGACTGGCAATTTGTATCTTACATGATATTATACATGTTTCAATGCCATTCTCCCAAATCATCCCACCCTCGCCCTCTCCCACAGAGTCCAAAAGTCTGTTCTATACCTCTGTGTCTCTTTTGCTGTCTCACATACAGGGTTATCGTTACCATCTTTCTAAATTCCATGTATATGTGTTAGTATACTGTATTGGTGTTTTTCTTTCTGGCTTACTTCACTCTGTATAATCGGCTCCAGTTTCATCCACCTCATTAGAACTGATTCAAATGTGTTCTTTTTAATGGCTGAGTAATACTCCATTGTGTATATGTACCACAGCTTTCTTATCCATTCGTCTGCTGATGGACATCTAGGTTGCTTCCATGTCCTGGCTATTATAAACAGTGCTGCGATGAACATTGGGGTACATGTGTCTCTTTCAGTTCTGGTTTCCTCGGTGTGTATGCCCAGCATTGGGATTGCTGGGTCATAAGGCAGTTCTATTTGTAGTTTTTTAAGGAATCTCCACACTGTTCTCCATAGTGGCTGTGCTAGTTTGCATTCCCACCAACAGTGTGAGAGGGTTCCCTTTTCTCCACACCCTCTCCAGCATTTATTGCTTGCAGACTTTTGGATCGCAGCCATTCTGACTGGTGTGAAATGGTACCTCATTGTGGTCTTGATTTGCATTTCTCTGATAATGAGTGATGTTGAGCATCTTTTCATGTGTTTGTTAGCCATCTGTATGTCTTCTTTGGAGAAATGTCTATTTAGTTCTTTGGCCCATTTTTTGATTGGGTCGTTTATTTTTCTGGAGTTGAGCTGCATGAGTTGCTTGTATATTTTTGAGGTTAGTTGTTTGTCAGTTGCTTCATTTCATTTGCTATTATTTTCTCCCATTCCGAAAGCTGTCTTTTTACCTTGTTTATAGTTTCCTTTGTTGTGCAGAAGCTTTTAATTTTAATTAGATCCCATTTGTTTATTTTTGCTTTTATTTCCAGTATTCTGGGAGGTGGGTCATAGAGGATCCTGCTGTGATTTATGTCTGAGAGTGTTTTGTCTATGTTCCCCTCTAGGAGTTTTATAGTTTCTGGCCTTACATTTAGATCTATAATCCCTTTTGAGTTTATTTTTGTGTATGGTGTTAGTTGACTCTTTGAAAAGATCAACACACACACACACACACAAAATGTTGATCTTTTCAAAGAGTCAACTTTGGGTTTTGTTAATTTTATCTACATTTTTTCCATTCCATATTATTTCATTTATCTCTGTTCTAATCTTATTTTCTTCCTTCTTTTTGCTTTGGTTTACTCTTTTTAGGGTGGAAAGTTAAGTCATTGATTTAAGATTTTCTTTCTAATGTAGGTATTTAAAGCTATAAACTTCCTCTAAGCACTACTTCACTACATCTCATAAGTTTTAGTATTTTCATTTTCATTCATCTCAAAACATTTTCTAGTTCATCTCGTGGTATCCCCTTTTACCAATTGGTGATTTAGGAGTGAGCTTTTAAATTCCCACCTATCTATGAATCTCCTAAATGTCCTTCTGTTAGTGATGGTTAATTTCTACATTGCCCGGACTCTCCCAGAGCCTTTCAAAGTGCCCCGTGGACCTCTCATTCTCAAACTTTTCCTTTTATATGTTTGTTGACTTCTTGTTTGCCTCAACTGCCAACACTGTCTCAGACAGCTGCCATATTAAACAATTGCCACTAACTGTTTCAAGCAATCAGTGGGGTTTCCAGGGTCTACCACACAGGGCAACCAATGACATGTCAGGAGATGGGCTTTTGGTGAGCCCCAAACACAATCTGACCCCTCCAAGGGGTGCTAGGCTTCTGCCTCTCGTGGCTACTTAACATTGGAAGGTCTGCAATACTGCAGAGATGGATGAGGCAATGGGCTAGGGCAAGCTCAAGTGCTACAAAGCTCACTGTTCTCTCTGAGCTTCAGCTGTTTTCTTGAATAAACGTTTCTCAGATTGTTGCAAGCCTTTGGTTAATTTCCATAGTTCTGAAAAAGTTCATTTTCATAATTTTTTTGGCCCGTGTTCTCACTGCTTTTATGGAGGAACAGTTTTTTTGAAGTCCTTACTCAGCCATTCTGAAAGCAGCTACTCCTGCTAAAATATTCCCTGTCTCTAATTTTGATGCATGGCAGCTCTCCCTGTCAATAGCCCAGAACTGCTGTTGGGTGCTAGCTCTCAGCTCTATCAACAGTGGTTGGCCTTGTGGAGTTGGGGGAAGGGGCCTGGGGAAGGCGATGGCCCGTGGCTGTGTGTCTAGAGGTTGTAGGTCTTTCTGGCACTTCTTGACCACGCTGTCTTCTCGCTGGTGGATGATGGTCATGCTGGGAGCCCATGAGAGTGTAGCTGGGCCACCATGCTGCCAGTTTGGTGACTGTGTGAGGGTCTGTCTGTAAGGTACCCTTTTCTGACTCCCTTAATGAAATCAAACCCTGGTGCTCAAGTCTGCTTGGGAAGGAACATATCCCCAGGAGGTCCATCTCTTGAGCCCCAGGTGTACCTTGTCCTTTGGGAGAAGGATGTCTCAAAACTTAGCCCACAGCACGCGAAACAAAGGCAGCTGCTAGATTTGGTGTTTTGTTTTTTTTTTTTAATTGATGACGGTGAGGGAAACTCATCACCAACCTGGAAGGGAGGGACCATCATTTCATTAAGGAAGCCAGTAGATTTCCATCTTATTCAGAATGGGCTAAAAGCTGGAGCAAAGCAGTGGTGTTTTCAGCACTTTCTTTTTATGTGGAATGTGTCCCAAAGGACCTGCCATTCATTTTATGTTCAGATCAATTAATCCAAGATGAATTTTTCATGGGGTGTTTTTTCCTGAGGTTAAAGCATCTGCCTGCAACGCAGGAGACCTGGATTCGATCCCTGGGTCGGGAAGATCCGCTGGAGAAGGAAACGGCAACCCACTCCAGTATTCTTGCCTGGAGAATCCCATGGACAGAGGAGCCTGGTGGGCTACTGTCCATGGGGTCACAAAGAGTCGGACATGACTGAGCGACTTCACACATAGTCATATGTAAGGCTTGAGTCTGGACTCTAGTTTATTCACTAGCACTAAAGAATTTGTTTTTTTCAGAAGTGGTTATGAACCAAAGCTGCCTGTTAGGAGACCTCTGGCTCTGCCATGGCTTGTGGGATGGAGCTATGGTTGGTGCTGGGGGAAGCCGCAGAGGTGCAGAGTCAGGCCATGCTCTGGGGTCCCCTCACCCTCCTCTGTTTCACTCTTCCTGGACCCTCACCCTCGTATCCTCCAAGCTGCTATGTGTACACTCTGTATACCTTTAACTCACACATTCCACCTTCCAATGATTTTATTCTACTTCACATGTACTGTAAGAGCCCTACGACAGTCCCTTTCCCCTCCTTGTTTACAGGAAGCCAGAGTACAATCCTACCACATGTTCCCTCCCAGAGGGAAAATGGAGATGCTTGGCAGGTAGCGCCAAAGACTCCCACAGAAAAGAAGCAGTATTTGGAAAACGTCTTAAGGATTGGAGCCAACGCCAAGGCCCAGGAGTCACAAGACAGGCATGTAACCAGTAAATGTACAGCAAACCACAGCTCAGACTCCCTGACAATAAGATACACATCTATGGGGACTGCATCACCCCATCTGTTTATTTTCTGTGTCTGATGCTTTGTCACGCTGGGGCCTTGCTGACCCTGGAGGGATGGCCCTGCCCAGGTTAACGAATTCCTAGAGACAGTGAACCACTTACCTTCGAGTGCTTCTTTCATATGTAGATCAACCAATCAGAGAGCTCACACCCCACCCCCTCCTCTATGGGACCATCACTCTGGGCCACTGTCCCTTGTCACACAGGGCAGGTACCCAATACCTGGGAACAGCCACTGGGCCCAGAACCTGCTGGAGTGACTCAGGCCAGCTAGTCCCAAGCCTGCTGACCCAGCCTTGCCAGCTCCTTCCTGTGGAAAACGCCATATAACTAGCTCTTGCCCACATTCTCCTCTTACTCCTTCTATCTCCCAATGACCCTGGTGCCTGTCCATGGGGCCCTGCCTGCTCTGACATGTCTCCTGATTCCAGGGAGCTGTGTGTATAAGCCTCTTCCTTCCTGGCATCATTTCTGTGTCTGTGAGTCTTAACATCCCTCATTAAAGCATATCCCGAAGCGCCTTCAAACAAAGGCAGCGGTGATCACAAATGTCCAAGCACGATGCCCAGTGTTTGTGGTGCCAGGCACTGGGGGGTGAAATGAGCTGGAAGCATAGTCCCCACTGCTGTGGGACTCATACTGCACGGGGGCACAGCTGATGAGTGAGAGGATGCTGAACACGGTGACTGCAGGCCGTAGGTGCCACAGAGCTCCCTGAAACCAGGGGTTCCTCCACTGCAGATCTTTGTCCTCACTGAAGAATGCTGAAGGACCCACCTCAGGTCCTTACAGGGGACATTCACAGGCTCCAGGGGAGGTTCTAACAGACCTACTCTACGCCTGTCACTTCTCACCATGGCAGAGCTGCTCTCCAGGATTAGAGGCAAATCTGGTCTAGTTAAGTATAAACTGCAGCCTCCTTGTCCTGTTTAGGATTTAGCAAGTGAGCATCAGGCTTTGCTCCAGACCGTGAGCTCCTGGCATTTGAGCTGGGCTTTAATTTCCTCCTGGGTGCCTTCCTGTCTACCTTTCATTTGATTTTTACCAGCACAACTGCGAGGTGGATGGAGGATTAATCACCGAGGCTATATTAATAACTGTGTTTCCTATTTAATGGTACATAATTATCATCCTTTCACTGTGGACCCAGAACCACCCATGCACGTCACTGGAATTGTGGATGGAAGCTAATTTCATCATGTGTTAGGAGCTGCCTCTCAGAAACAGGGTAACTGCCACAGAAACATATTTTTAGATTAAAAAATAAAATTTTAATTGAATAAAGTTGGAGACATTCAGAAAACTAAAAAAAAAAAAAAAAGGTAGATCAGTCAGACCACATAAAGACAATAATTCTGAGTATTTGGGCTGATACTCCTTCAATCTTTCCCCCAAATATGTAGAACTCTATTTGTATTGTTGTAAGAAATTATTGTGGTGCTGGAGAAGACTCTTGAGAGTCCCTTGGACAGCAAGGAGATCAAACAAGTCAATCCTAAAGGAAATCAACCCTGAATATTCATTAGAAGGACTGATGCTGAAATTGAAGCTCCAACACTCTGGCCACCTGATGTGTAGAGCTGACTCATTGGAAAAGACCCTGATGCTGGGAAGACTGAAGGCAGGAGGAGAAGGGGACGACAGAGGATTAGATGGTTGGGTGGCATCACCGGCTCAATGGACATGAGTTTGAAAACAAACTCCAGGAGATAGTGAAGGACAGGGAAGCCTGGCATGCTGCAGTCCATGGGGGGTCACAAGGAGTTGGGCACAACGGAGCAACTGAGTAACAACAACAGAAGCAATTATGTTTTCAAATTTTAGCCTTCTTTTGTCATTTGAGATTTTTATGGTAAGCACATCAATATTAATAATCCTAATGACTATATATTTTATTAAATTGATGAAACTATTCCTTTTTGATGTTCTGTTTACAATTTAAATTCTCTGACGAACATCTTTGTGTGTAAATTTTTTTTGGAGATACTGATAATTACCTCCAGGTAGAATCGCAGATGGATTTGCTCAGAGAGTCCGGCTTTGACTGCCTGGCCTGCTCCTGACTCCCCTCCAGGAGCCTGTCTGCCAACCCTGGGCCCTGGGCCCTGGGCCTGATGCTAGAGCCCTGGGCCTGATGCTAGAGCCCTGTGGTCTGCTACTGCCAGCCTGCCTGCTGCATTCCAGCTGTTTGACCTTAAGTCCCCTTGCTACTGTGGTACCTGAATGATGACCTCCCTCCTGGGAGTGTCTGCGGCCTCTCTGTCCCTCATGCCCATTTGGTCACAGCTCTGGGTGGTCTGAGGCTCAGGACTTCCCCATTGGTGCCAGCTTTGCCCCCAGACTCCAGCATCTACTGTGATTGTCTTGTTCATCCCTGGTCCCTGAACTCATCCATGGTGAGAATAGAGCTTGCTCAGGAAATCTGCAGAGTGAATAAATGTCTCAGACAGTAAGAGGGGGGTTAGTGATTTGGAGAGAGAGGGCAGATCAGAGAGATGTCCAGGGTTTGCTACACAAGCTCCTTGAGGACCAGGCTCCAGAGAGATGGTGAAGGCCCTGGGACTGAGTCACTGCCCTGCCTAAACAAATCTAGTCCCAAAG
Organism: Oryx dammah; assembly: GCF_014754425.2. Taxonomy (NCBI): domain Eukaryota; kingdom Metazoa; phylum Chordata; class Mammalia; order Artiodactyla; family Bovidae; genus Oryx; species Oryx dammah. The sequence goes on along the minus strand of NW_024070186.1, from coordinate 13,450,997 downwards.
CCCCTCACTCTGCTGGGTATTTGACCTCCTGTCTAATTGTGAGAGTCCAGAAGATGTGGGAAGAGAACAAAAGATCTGAGCTGAGAGGAGCACGAACTGTCTCCCCAAACGGAGAGTCCAGAGCTGGCCGTGGTGCTGAAGTCAGGGCTCCAGGCCACCAAAAGGGAGCGTGGGGTGGAGTCTGCTGTAGGACTACCCTGGGACCAGGCCTGGACAGGGCAAAGAGAAGCTACATCTGAGGTTCCGGCCCCTAGGAAGTGTCAATAATTGAAGTCTTCTGTTTTCCCCTGATATCCTGGTGGGCTTACCTGTTTACTTACATCCCAGTCACCAGCACCAAACCTCACTACAGGAAAACTCACAAGCTAAGAGACAATTAAATTTAATGGCAGCCTGCTGGAGCAGGTACTGTTCACAGCTACCTTTTCAGATAAGGATAAAAATTAAAGCTTGGATTTAAATAGCACCTTCCCAGCTACCCTTGAAGGAGCGTCACATGGAATTCACAAACTAGTTAAACTTTTCTGAGCTGCACAGGAATTTGGGGGAACAGCTTAGAAGCACCCCCATGTTTCTGACATCTGATCTTCCAAATAGCTGCCTTATTATAGGAGATGGAATGAAAATGGAAGATCCGGGTTAAAGAGTCCACCAAATCTCTTCTATCCACCAGGATCATCCCAATGTCACTTGAACCTCAGGAGAGCCTACAGACCCCCAGCCACCACAGGAGTGAAGTTCCCCTGTGGGATCTCCCAGGACAGAGACCAGTACCCGGTGCCTTATGGCTTGTCCTGAGCCAGGCACCTTGGGACGGGCCTGGCCTGGACTCTGGCCCTCAGTCAGGACCACAGGTGAGGGAGAGACGGAATGTCACAGTGCATCTGAGGAGCTTGTTATCTGCCTCCAGCAGGGTCTCGGTAGACCTCCAGCTGACGTCCGTCTGCTGCTGCCAAGAGCTGACAGATACTGTGGGCTCAGGGCTGAGGTGGGGACATAATGACTGGTCTGATCTGTCCCACTCCTTGTCACTTGTTATGGGCTGGAGTTAGGACACATGATGCAGGAAGCCACCTCGGTGTAAAAGAAGCAAGTGGAGGATTCAAAGCCTATGGCTCGGAGCACCCTGCGTGGCTCTGCACAGCCCAGTCTCATAGTATCCTGTGGACACGAGGACCCAGGTGCTCCAGCACGAGCCCCGGCTGGAGGGGCCCAGCAGACCTGCTGCAAAAGCCCTGGGCAGTCATCCCCAGAGGCTGGATGGACCCGCACCCCGAATTAAGTTCTGAGGTGGAGACTAAAGATGCCACAGCTGCATCTGAGGTGGGGGAAATTTCGTTCCACGTGCTCGGGTTTCGTTCCTCGCGGGACCAGGTTTTCCGAGCAGAACAGAGCAGGCTCCTTAGCTGGTAGGAACACAGCTCAGAGCCAGGAAGGCGCTGGCTGGGGTTTACTGCATGTGAGGGTGGGGTCCTGCTTGTGTGTAGACAGGGGCTTGCCTGATTTCCACCTCCTGCGTGCAGGGAGAGAGCCCCTGCTTGCCCAGACGTGGGGCCTCCAGGGCGGAGGAGGGGTAGGTGTGGACACTAGCCACAGCCAGAGCCCAGGGACTGCAGCTTGGCCCTGTAGGATCTGAGGGACTGGTTTCCCTTATGTGTTTCAGCCCAAACAATTCACTTCCTGCTGTCTCATTTCCTTTTTAAAGATCTTTCGAAACATGTTAGCAGAAATGAATCACAGCTCCTGTGGGAAACAGTATGGCAGTTCCTCAAAAAATTAAACATAGAAATACCATATGATCCAGCAATTCCACTTCTGGACAGAACCCAGGAGAAGTGAGTGGAGCCTCAAGCAGATATTTGCATACCCGTGTGCACAGCAGCCCTACTCTCAACAGGCAAGCAGGGGACACCGCCCAGTGTCCATCAAGGGACAAGTGGACAGAGAGATGTGGTCCACCTTCACAAGAGAATAGTCTCCACTGTAAAAAAGAAGGAGGTTCTGACATCTGCTGTGACAAGGGTGAGCCTTGAGGACCCAATGCTCAGTGACATAGGCCAGACACGAAAGGACAAATACTGTGTGACCCGCTTACCTGAGGTCCCTGGAGGAGTCAGATCCATAGAGACGGGAAGCAGGACGGTGGTTGCCAGGGGCTGGGGAGTGGGATGGGGAATCACTGTTTCATGGGGGCAGAGTGTCTGTTGGGGAAGAGGTGGACAGCAGTGATGGTCACATCACAATGTAAATGGACTTAATGCCGCTGGCCAGGACACACCTCTGAGCGGATAGAATGGTAAAAGTCGTGTTAGGTTGTTTTACCACAATAATAAAGAAGAAACAAATCCAAACAGCAGGTGCAGGGAAGGGTTTCAGACTTTCGGGGCTGTAGGGTTTATTACTGTCCCCTCCCTCCACGTGGGGGAGGCCTGGGAGCCCCGACTCCTGCCCTCGGTCACACTAGCCAAGGAGATGACGCCAGGCCTCAGGTGCAGGCTGTCTGAGGAAGAAGAGGTCAAAGTGCAGGCTTGTACCCTGGCCCTTACAGCAGGACCATGGTGTCCTTGAGATGGAATTGACTCTGGGACCCCCTGGAACTGGCTTCCTGGGGTGGAACCAATCTGAGTCCCATTTGGATTACAACCGAGGTACAAGGACTGACTCTTGTCTAAACAGTGGCAGAGAAAATATAACTCCTTTTTTAAAAACATCATTTTATTCCTGTTGTCCTGCCATAATTTTGGTGAGAAGGGAGCTGCACCTTGACTCATGTGGGATCTTAGTTCCTAGACCAGGGCTCGAACCTGCATCCCTTGCAGTGCAAGTGCAGAGTCTTAAACACTGGACCACCAGGAAAGCCCTGAAAGTAGAGCTTATGATTTCTCCCAGCCGTGCCTCCACTCCATCGTTTAATTTGAGGTTCAGAAGGTGCTTTCCCACCCGGCACCAGCCCTCTTCCCTGTCCCCAGGCCCTGAGGACACAGCCCCCTGTGCTTGAACCTTCCTGGGCATGTGTGACACACAGTCCCTGAAGTTTAGGGCAGGAGGAAGGGGGCCACCGGCTGCCTTCTCACCCAGAGCCTGGCCTTCTCAGCTCACATGGCTGATGAGGAATTCAGCTCCTCTCGGGCTGGCTGTCGAGTTCTCTGCCGAGTGGTCCTCTCTCTTCAAAGACAGACACAGAGCATCTGGCCCTCCTCAAACCCCTCTCACTTGTCCTTCTCTACTCCTCAGCTCTGGTCTCTGCATCTGGATTCAAAGGCCCTCGAGCTCAGGTCAGGCCCACTGGGTGGATAAGCTGTCTCCCACCTTACATCCCCAGATATCAGGTAGGCAAATCTGGGGCCCCTGGATGTGAGATGGCAGGGGCCCCAGGCTGGGGCTCCTGGGCTCCTAGCACCAGAAGTCCTGGTGCATTCAGATGCAGCTGGTTTGAGGTAGGGCCCGGGCATTGGTACCCAGGAAATCCTCAGGGGCCCCGAGAGCCAGGCTGGCCTTGAGGACCGTGGGCATGAAACAGATGGCTAAGCACATCAGCTGGCCCTGGCTGCTGCAGCGGAGCACACAGCCAGGCAGCTCTAACAGTAGACGCTTGTTTCTCACAGTCCCAGAGGCCAAGTCCAAGATCAGGGCTCTGCCTGGTGGGTGACCGACTTCTGTGTTTTCACTGGAGGAAGGGGTAGGGACCTCTCGGGGTCTCTTTTATAAGGGCCCCGACCCCGTTCCTGAGAGCTCCACCCTCCTGACCTGGTTACCCCCAGAGGCCCCAGTGTGACACCACCACCCTGGGCCTCTGGGTTATCCTGTGAATCTGGGGGCGCACAGACCTCTAGCCTGCAGCCCTGCCCAGGAGAGGAGAGCGGGGAAGTGGCTGGTCTCAGGGCTCTGGCCCGTCGAGGGGTTTCACGAGGACTGGGTATGGGGTCCTGGAGATGCTGCCTCCCCAGCTTAGGCAGGGGTCTGAGACATGCAGGACCTGGGCCAGGGTGGCTGGAAAATGACTGGACTCAGGGCGGCAGTCACTGGGCCTCGATAATTCAGAGTGGGAGGAGGTTACCTCGGGGCTTCTGTGGGGCCATGGAATCAGGTTTATTTTTGTTTATTTATTTTTAAAAATATTTATTTATTTGATTGTGCCAGGTCTTAGTTGTGCCACATGGGATCTTCAGTTTCTGCATGTGGATCTTAGTTCCTGGACCAGGGATGGAACCCATGTCCCCTGCACTGAGAACATGAAGTCTTAGCCACTGGACCACCAGGGAGGCCCCAGAATCAAGGTTTAATTGCCCTTTTACTTTGACCTGAAAATTCTAGAAGCCTTGATGATGTTGGGAGCCACAAAGCTAGTGCTGAGAGACATGGATGGGAGTCTGGCGGTCCCCATCAGAAAGACGGTGGACCTTCCTCGTGTTGTTGCCAACCCTCCACTGGACATGTCCAAGATCCTGGGGCTTCGTCAGCCTAGAGGTCAGTCCTGTCCCCAACATCATCGTGACACATGTGGTCAGACAAGATCCCACATGGTCTCTGGGCGTCTGCCCCACAGCTGAGCCCCTCGGCTCTGGTGTCAGCACCGGCCAGTCTTGGGTTAGCTCTCTGCAGACATCCGGACCTCAGTCCAGATGGCACGTGCCCTGCGTGCTCCCAGCCAGCATCCTCGCCAGGACCACACAGGCATCAGGCCAGCTTAGCAGCAGTGACCCCCAAGGGGAACCAAGGAGAACCAAGGGGCATAGGGTCTGGCCCAGACTCTGCCCTGCCACAGCCTCTCTGACCCGGGAGTGATGAACCTGCCCTGTCCAGCCCACTCCCTGGATGGGCTCTGCTGCCCATGGGCCCAGGCTCTCCTGTGTCCTCTTTGCAGGCGGGGAAGGCCTTCTCCCTGAGAGAGGGTGCCTGGCTCTACTTTCCAGAGAACGGCTGATTTTTCTCTGTAAAAGTTTCAGCCACACGGACAGAACCATAGCAAACCACCGAGTCTCCATTCACAGGACTTGGTCCATATCATGGGGTATTCAGAGAGGAATATTCCTTGCTGGCCACCTGTATTGCCATGGAAAATCCACAGGGTATTATCAAACCTACACACAAATCCTGGAGGTTCCAGGACATAATAGCACACGCAAAACTTCACTTAAAAGGTCTGAGGGCTCAGTATCAAGATTATATTGTATATTGGTCATATTTAGGGGTTGATTTGGGGATGACTCGTGTTGTTTTACAAAATTCTACCTTCCTAGAGTCGAGAGCGGTAAGAACTCTTGGCAAGAGCCATCCACTCAAACCGGGTGCTAAGAGCCCTCGCCTCTGCTTACGGCCACATCCAGGACTGCCATCCTGCCCTCCACAACCCTTGGAACAGCTTGGCTTTCACAAAAGCTCATGGGGTCCCTGCATTTCTTTCTCCCTAAGAAAAAGCCGCCCCAGGGACCTCACCCAGCCTTTGCACCTGAGAGCCTTCCCCGTGGGTGTGGACTCGCTCCTAGAGGACTGCCTGCAGCTGCCCCTGGGGCTCTCCCTGGAGCGCAGAAGGTCTTCTTCCTTCACAAGCAGGATGCTGGTCGCTGGTGTGGACCGCCCCCCGTGAACTGGGCCTGGTCTAGACACAGCTGTGAAGACCTGCCTTCCTGCATCTCCAGTCTGACGGAGGTGGGGTGGCCGTGGGGGGAGGTTGACCTCCAGGGGCTGCCTGTTTACAAGGGCCTCAGGAGCACAGGAGAGAGGCGTGTGGGGGTGTGTACTTGTGGAAAATGTACTCTGGGAAGAGCACAGAGCCCTGGCATCAGAGGCCTGGGCTCAGAGGATCCCTGTGTTGGCACTCACTAGCTTCACGAGGTTAGGCAAGGTATGTTCATGCTTTGGCCTCCGATTCCTCAGCTGTCAGATGGAGTATGAGAGTAATCACTAAGTAATAGCTACTTGCAGAGCTTCTGTGAGGGGCGTGTGCTCACGTCCGCCCTGCTTGGTGTGTCTGGATCCACGGTCCTGTCCTCACGTGCGGCAGGCCCTGAGCTGTGGGAGGGACCCCAGCACCCCCTCCCCAGCCTCCTGCTGTCACAGGTTAGAGCACGTGGGACCCAGGGAGCAGCTTGTCACAGGCACTGGTGGAGAGGGGTCCTCGGCGTGTAGTACAGGCGGGACTGAGGTCCCCCGGCGTCACGTCCATCTTTCCTCCAAGGACCCTCAAGATCAATTCCTGCTGATTCAATTCCAGGAGAGAATTTTTTCTCATTAGATGTACCATTTCCCCTTATGAAGTTAGGAAGAAGAATCCATGCAGCTGTTGCTGTTTCTCCTTCTGTCAGCTGCCAGGAAAGGAAAATGCCCAATTACTTCAGCTCAGGTCTCCTAGGCTTTCTTTACTAGAAACACTTCCTTTACATGCTTTCTCTAGCACTTTTTCTTTTCATTTTTACAGTTGTTGTAGCATTTTCACTGTTGGAAATGATGTGACTTTTCCAAAAAAAGTAATTTTTTTTAATACCCAAGTGGTACAGAAATTTGTTCTCCTTGTAAAAGTTTACAAGTGAACAATGGCAGATCAGGGAGAGACTGGATTGTCTCCTTGGGCACAGAACTCTACGCTCAGGGCACTCAGACCTCGTCCTGTGTGTCTTTTCATCTGGCTACTCCTTTGTGCCCTTTGTAATAAGGTTACAATGAAGGCTGAACACCGGAGAATTGATGGTTTGAATTGCAGTGCTGAAGAAGACTCTTGAGAGTCCCCTGGACAGCAAGGAGATCAAACCAGTCAATCCTAAAGGAAATCAACCCTGAATATTCATTGGAAAGACTGATGCTGAAGGTGAAGGCTCCAATGTTTTGGCCACCTGATGCGAAGAGCCGACTCACTGGACAAGACTCTGATGCTGGGAAAGAATGAAGGCAGGAGGAGGAGGGGACGACAGAGGATGAGATGGTTGGATGGCATCACCGACTCAATGGACATGAGTTTGAGCAAACTCCAGGAGATGGTGAAGGACAGGGGAGCTTGGCATGCTGCAGTCCATGGGCTCACAAAGAGTCAGACACAACTTGGCAACTGAACAGCAACAACAATAAAGTGACAAAAATGAAAAAACCCCACAGTTACAAAGCAGAGTTCTTCTATCGCCCCCCAGTCCTGGTCTCTCCACTCCATTATTTGAGAGCTTGGGTGTATGTTTCCAGGTCTTTCTCTCAGAGTTGACTAAAGATGGATACATACAGTACATACAGTATTCTGCAGGCTGCCTTTTTTCACCCATAAATGACATTGTGTAACACCTATCATTTGGATATTTGTGTTTTTTTTTTTCCTATTTAACTCCATGCTTGCAGATCTCTTAAACTGTCAAATACCAAATGATACCTGAAGTGACACCGACAGATTCAGCCCAGAGTCGAGCTCTCTTCTGACTTTCTGCCTCTCCGTCCCTGCGCACGTGCATGGATGCGTCTCTAGGGTGATGTCACCCAGCCAGCGTTTCTATTTTGTCTATTTTGTTGCCCTGTGTGCATTCCTGTGGGATCGTACCCTGAGGGCCAGCACTGTCCCTAAACGCAAGAGCTTTCCTTGAACTTAAATGAGACGTTTGAGGGAAACAAGCATTGGGAGGAGGGCGACGTGCTCGGTGAACTTTAAGCTGAACTTGAGGGCCTCCGTGGTTCCCGAGGATTGAACTTGGGTCCACATTCTGCCGCAGGGGTCCCTCCTGGGGCCCCGAGTCAGGTGCTGCCGGGCGAGCACCTGCTGGCTGGCTCTGCTCACCTCACCCATGTCTCAGGGTGACCCGGGAGGCCCAGACTCCAGGGACTGTGAGCAGACAGGCGGTGCCCAAGGCTTGACACTCACCATGGTGGGGACCTGGGGGCTGGAGTCAGAGACCTGATGGCTGAGGAGGCATCCGAGAGTGCAGGACGCAGGTGAGGGTCTGGACCAGGAGAGGGCAGGATGCAGGTGAGGGTCTGGACCAGGAGAGGGCAGGATGCAGGTGAGGGGCTGGACCAGGAGA
>NW_024070186.1:13385996-13442993 GCF_014754425.2 Oryx dammah | reverse complement strand
TGGACCAGGAGAGGGCAGGATGCAGGTGAGGGGCTGGACCAGGAGAGAGTGCAGGATGCAGGTGAGGGGCTGGACCAGGAGAGGGCAGGACGCAGGTGAGGGGCTTGACCAGGAGAGAGTGCAGGATGCAGGTGAGGGGCTGGACCAGGAGAAGGCAGGACGCAGGTGAGGGTCTGGACCAGGAGAGGGCAGGACGCAGGTGAGGGGCTGGACCAGGAGAGGGCAGGATGCAGGTGAGGGGCTGGACCAGGAGAGAGTGCAGGATGCAGGTGAGGGGCTGGACCAGGAGAGGGTGCAGGACGCAGGTGAGGGGCTGGACCAGGAGAGGGCAGGACACAGGTGAGGGGCTGGACCAGGAGAGGGCAGGGGGGAGCCTCTCACCCCAGGGGGGCAGTTCTGGGGGGGTCAGCGGGGATAAGAGGATGAGATTGGGACTGGGTATGAGAACCACTCTCTCCAGGGACGCTCAGCATACCCCGTCCTGGGGGCCGGCGGCCTGTATGTCTTCACTCGGCATCCCTGTGCTGGGACACGTGGAGAAGGTCTGAATCGCTGGGCCACAGCCAGCCCTGCCCCCGGCCGAGGATTGCCTCAGATGCTTGGCCAGACATCTGGGCCAGAGGAATTGCTGACTAATGACCTCGCAGGCTGTCACCCTGGGGGCTCTGGGTCCTGTGTGTGCTTGTTGTCACCTATGAGCACAGATGTGCCCTGGAGGCCCTGGAAGCCTAGGCCTGGTGAGACATCTACCACTTGCCAGGTGCTGGAGGTTGAACTGTGTGCCTGAGAAGCTGGGTCCTGACCCCTGTCCCCGTGCCTGTGGCCTTATTTGGAAACTGGGCCATTGCAGGCATGTTAGCTAAGATGAGGGGGGGCAGGGTGGGTCCTGATCCAAGACGGACCTCCTTAAAGGGTTGGGAGAAGATGTGGACCCGGGGGAGGCCGCATGACAGTGCAGGTGAGCCTGGGAGCGATGCAGCCATGAGCCATGGGCTGCCCGGAGCCCCCGCACTTGGAGAGCCCCTGGGGGATTTCAGCCCTGTGACACGGTGGCTCCAAACTTTGGTCCCGGAACTGGGCAGAATGACCCTAAGCCCCAGTTACTGGTGTTTGCTGCAGCCGCCCCAGGGGATTCAGACCTCAGGTGATCAGCCTCATGGGAAAGGCTTTTCTGGCATTTCCTCAGCTGTCCCTGGGCCCTGAACATTCCTGGGAATGTTGAAGCACCTGATGGGCTTATCCTGCAAACCTGTCCTGTTACCTCAAGGACACCAGAGTCGGAAGAGGCTGAACTGGAGACAGCCAAGGAAACAGGCAGCCGGTGGTGTAGACTTGGACTCATGTCCTAAAGAACTCAGCTGCAGAGGCCTCCTTCCTGCCTTGCCAGCTAGGCTCCGCTGGGCCCCTGGCTGGTGATCTTCTCCATCCTCAGCGGGCCTGGACCCTGCAGACTCAGGGCCCCTACTTCTGCTGCCTTGCAGGCTGGTGCTGTATGGCTGAGTCTACCGGAGGGGACAAGCCCTTTGTCTACACCGTGGAGGGGTGGGTCCTGACCCCCAGCACCAAGCTGGGTCACAGATGTTTTGTTAGGAAATTTCCTTGGCCTTGAGGGGAGCGTGCTTTGGGTCCATGTCACCCCAACTTGGCTAGAGACTGCAGAGATGGGGGGTCTAAGGACACAAGTGGACTGCCAGTTTGGGGAGGGGAGGCAGTGTCCACTTGGAGCTGAGACAAGCGGGCCTCTGCCAGGAGCCGCATCCTAGTTGAGGGGGCACCCTGGCCCTGGACGGGGGAAGGGGTTTACTTACTGTCTCCCCCGTGAGCATGGAACCCTGGCCTCTTCCTTCCTGACACAGACCACATGTGCAACACACAACTCAACTCCCCTTGGGGCTTAGGTGGGACCAGAGGACCATTATCCCAACACAGCCCTGCGATATCTGAGCTGCTCTGACCTTGAAGGGGCATTGGGCCAGTCACCCTAGGACATGAGCCCTCACTCCCTCCAGACACTGTCCTTCCAGCAGCTCATGTCCACAGATGCCCTGGTGCACACACGCACACATATGCATGCACACACACACGCATGCCCCCCTGCATGCACACACACACACACAGACACACACACACAGACACACACACACACACACAGAGGTGAGAGCCTGGCCTCTTCTCTTTATCCAGCCTGAATGTGGTGTAGCTGTAGAGAAAGTTTGCACCACAACCTCTCTGTATCAAGTCCTTCTCTGGTTTCACAAGTGGCATTAATTACTTTAAACACAATGATGTTTGTGAGAGCAGGTATCTAGCAGAGATCTGTCATTTTATTTAGTTAAAAGCCATTTGTAAGTCATTTGTGTTGTAAGTTCTGTAAAACAAACACCATTTCCACATTGGATTTTGTAATAAAATGAGACAAACATCTTCACAGGCGACACCCACATGAAGCTTTGAGGCAAGAAGCCGGGGCAGATCAGCGCTGACTCAGGGAACAGCCCGCAGTGCAAATGGGCGGGCGAGCTGTTCCCTGCTCACAGGAGAACCAGGTGCACACGGAGCTCAGGTTGCTCTCAGGTGGTGTACCTGCGCAGGGCCGAGGGGGAGTCAAGCCCAGCTCGGGCCCCAGACCCAGGAGCGAAGCCCTTTCTCAACAGGCAGCTCCTCATACTCACCTCCAGGGGCAGAAGGTCTAAATGAGCAGCCTCTGATCCCTCCTGCAAATCAGAATCCTGGAAACTCGCTCGCAAAATAATAGACACCTGTGCGTGGTCTCCGTCTCAACACCAGTCTGAAGGGTGGGTTCTACTGAGAGTTATTGGCTGAACTGTGTCCTTGGACAACTCACATGCTAAAGTTCTGACTCCCAGTACCTCACAAGGTGACCCTTGGAAATACAGTCATTGCAGACATAAGGAGTTAATGTGAGGTCAGGCCGGGGTAGGTGACTCTGATCCAACATAACTGGCGTCTTTATAAAATAGGAGAATTTGGACAGAGATAGGAGTGCACACACAGACAAGCCAAGTAGCCCCAAGAATTGCCAGCAACCTCCAGAAGCTAAGAGAGCTTGGGACAGGTCCTTCCCCAGAAATTCCAGAGGGAGCCAACCCTGCTGACACCTTGACCTGGGACTCCAACAAGCAGACTGTGAGAGTAACCTTCCACCGTCTCTGGGCCCTCGGGAACTCGGACAGGGCCACCGCAGGACATTTACCCTGGGCTGGGGCCTCGGGCTCAGAGTGAGGCTGAGTGTGGGTATCTGTGATAATACAGAAATCATCGTGTTTAGTGTAGGAGGAGAAAGGACAGACATTTCTGTTTTCTTGTGTGACTTAGGTTACTGAATTCATCTCTATTTAGTTTTTAATATACAGCCGTAAGAGCAGCAGCTCTCAGAACTTAGGCTTGCACCGGATTCCCTGGAAGGCTTGTGGGAACACAGATGGCAAGGTCCCACCCCAGAGTCTCTGCTTCAGTGGGGCTGGGACCACGTCAGAGATCTGCTTACTGCCCCGGTCTAGCTGTCAGGGTTGTGGCCCGGGGTCCACCTTTTCAGAATGATCAATGCACAAATTATTCAAATCATAAAAATAAATCTCTGGGAGCTTTCCTGGTGGCTCAGGGGTTAAGAATCTGTCTGCCAATGCAGGGGACATGGGTTTGATCCCTGATCTGGGACAGTCCCACATGCTACAGAGCAACCAAGCCGGTATACCACAACTTCTGAACTCGTGCTCTAGAGCCTGAAAGCCTCAACTGCTGAGTCCATGTGCTGAAATTACTGAAGCCCAGGTGCCTAGAGTCTTTGCTCCACAACAAGAGAAGCCACGGCAATGAGAAAGAAGCCCAAGGACCACAGCCGAAGAGCCGCCCCTCCCTTGTCACTAGAGAACAGCCCACATAGCAACGAAGACCCAGTGCGGTCAAAAATAAACAAATAAATAAATATTTTCAAAGTGACCCATGAACTTTCCATAATGAATGGAGGTGGGAAGGGCAGATACGGCCATCAGCCCCACCCCGAGCCTTCCACAAAGCTAATTTTGTGCAGTGCTTACCCCATGGCACTGTGCAGGGCTCTATTGCCTGATGTCTTCTAATCTTCACAATGTTCTTACAAGGCTGGTACTTTTATTATCCCCATCTGAAATGAGAACACTAAGGCACAGAGAGTTTAAGAAACCCGCCTAAGGTCACGTAGCTGTAAGTTACCAAGTCAGGACGCAAACCCAAGAAACTGGTCAGAAGCAGGTTGTTCAAGCTCTTGGGAGCACATTTCAGGGATGGTGCAAGTTAATTCTCCCTGGAGCCAGGAGGGAGGAGAGGACAGAGGGCAGAGGTAGCTGGGAGGGGCGGGAAGAAGCCTGTCTGAGTTTGAGGCTGGCTCACCCCTTGGCCGGGTGGCTGGAGAGTGCCATGTTCTTTTTCCAGATGCCAAGAGAAGCTCAGACCAGTGTAACAGTGTTGATTATCTTAGTTCATTCAGTTTAGTCGCTCAGTCATGTCCGACTCTTTGAGACCCCATGAATCGCAGCATGCCAGGCCTCCCTGTCCATCACCAACTCCCAGAGTTCACTCAGACTCGCATCCATTGAGTCAGTGATGCCATCCAGCCATCTCATCCTGGGTCGTCCCTTCTCCTCCTGCCCCCAATCCCTCCCAGCATCAGAGTCTTTTCCAACGAGTCAACTCTTCGCATGAGGTGGCCAAAGTACTGGAGTTTCAGCTTCAGCATCATTCCTTCCAAAGAAATCCCAGGGCTGATCTCCTTCAGAATGGACTGGTTGGATCTCCTTGCAGTCCAAGGGACTCTCAAGAGTCTTCTCCAATACCACAGTTCAAAAGCATCAACTCTTGGCACTCAGCCTTCTTCACAGTCCAACTCTCACATCCATACATGACCACTGGAAAAAACCATAATTATTTATAATTAACATTTAAATTTCTGTGAGAAGATTGCTTCTAAATTGCTTCAAAATAGTCCTCGAATATTTTAAACATTCCCTCAGCAGTTTTATTTACTCTATTAATCTATTAATTTGCAGTACTCTGCAACAAGTACATAAAAGTGTGAATAAAGTAGAAGTAATCAGCCCAGTACCCCAGCGAATGATAACAGGACCCCCAGTCTTCAGTCTGGACCATTGGCGCTGGGCTGTAACATGAACAGGAAAGGGCTGAGCTCAGCTCCTAGGGGCATTTGGGGTTGACCCATGGGTCAGTGGGTAAACAGTGCACCTGCAATGCGGGACGCTAGTTTGATCCCTGGGTCAGGAAGATCTCCTGGAGAAGGAAATGGCAACCCACTCCAGTATTATTGCCTGGGAAATCCCATGGACAGAGGAGCCTGGTGGGCTACAGTCCAAAGTATCAAAAAGTTAGACACAACTGAACGACTAAGCCCATAGCATTTAGGTCACAGAATGAGGATCTAGGAGGCAGGCCTGGCCTGTCCCTCTGCCTACCCTGTACTGAGGTGCTGGCCTTATCTTCCTGGCCCCTGCACAGGGTTCAGTCCACTGTGGGTGCTCAGCAGAAAAGTGAGGGGGCAGGCCGAGGGCATTGCCCACTGACCACAGTGAGGGGCAGTGGGCTGCCTGCCAGGCTGGGGGCAGGGAGGGTGGGGAGGTGGGCTGCCTGGCCAAGGACCACAGGCTGGAGACTAAGACAGTTAACACTTATTCTCTTATAGTCTGGAGGCTGGAAGTGTGAGATCCAGGGGTTGCAGGGTTGTCCCCCTTGAAGCCTCTCTCCTGGCTGTGTGAATGGCCGTCCCCTCTCCATGTCCTGGCATGGTCATCCCTCTGTATGCCTGTGTCCCTGTTTCTTCTTGTCCCCAGTCTGGGCCAGGCTGGCCATGCTCACCTCTAATCCCACAGGCCAGGGGCCAGGGCTTTTGCGAGTGGAGGGAACCAGCCTTCACCTTGCGAAGATGAACCCAGCAGCAGCAGACACTAACGTGCTGAAATGGAAGCTACAGGAGGCCCCATGAGCATTACAGGAGCGACAGCAGCAAGAGGGGCTGGGGGAAACGGGGGCAACACTCTGAAGGGAAGTTCCCTGTGATGGATCTGAGGCAGACCCAAGGGGTGCATTCAACTCAGACCCGCTTCCAGCTGGGCTGCCTGGCCGTCCTTGTTGGCTACGCCCTATCTGCCCGTGTCCTCTGTGGCAGAAAACACATTTGCTGTGTCTTTGGGAGAAGTGATTAGCCCAGTGAGAGCTTATCTGTGGATAAAGTTCAAGCAGATCAAAGTGCTCACGATGCCCCTCCTAGTGAGCAGCAGCTTTACAGTTGAATCTGGCTTTGACTGTAGTGCCCACATGGTGGGAGACGTAAGGTGGCCCTGTGGTCTTTGGGTGGTTCCTGGAGCCACGCTGTGTCGTGGGTCCTTCTCAGGGGAGGCGCCTGGCCCCCTCCATCCCAGGCTCCAGGGGTCGAGTGCTGTGTGGTCCAGGCATGGAGCCCTGCCTGCCAGGGGAGGCTGGCTCAGGCCATGATGGCCGTGGGACTCAGGCCGAGCTCCTGAAGCCCAAGAGGATCATGTGAGCCGTGTGGGAAGCAGGTGGCAGCTCTGGCTCTCTTTCATTCCTATGAGGTTGGCCCAGCAGATGGGGGCAAGTCCCCTCCTGCAGACATGCCCCCTTCCCAGGAATGAAGGGGATGGAAGTGTCCCCGGCTCAGAGCTGAGCCTGAGATTTCAGATGCAAAACGGAGGCTGCGGTTTGTATGAAACATCTGGAATAGGCAAATCTATGGAACCGGAAAGTGGGTGAGAGGTTGCCCGGGCAGCGGTGGCTGACGGGGACCAACATGGTTGACAATCAGTGGGCAAGAAGGACGCTCCCGGGGTGAGGGGACAGTTAGGCTTGGGAAGGTCGCCTGCCTCGGGAGATTTATTAAAAAACCACTGAGTTACATATATGAAATGGGGAAAACTGTATGATACATAGCATATGTTTTTAAATTTATAATTTTAATAAAATTATAAATAATTTTTAAAATGAGGCTCATCAGTGCCATCTTTGTAGATTCCACATATATGTTAATATACAATATTGTCTTCCTCTTTCTGACTTTCTTCACTGTGTATAATCAGCTCTAGGTTCATTCACTTCACTAGGACTCACTCAAACATGCTCTTTTTTATGGCCGAGTAATATTCCATTGTGTGTATGTACCATGATCTCTGAGTCTATTCACCTGTCAGTGGACATCCAGGTTGTCTCCATGTCCTAGCTATTGTAAAAAGTGCTCCAATGGGCACTGGGGTACATGCAACTTTTTAAATTATGGCCCTGTGGCAACCTAGAGGGGTGGGATGCGGGAAGATGGGAGGGGGTTCAGGATGTGGGGGACACATGTATCCCTGTGGCTGATTCAGGCTTATGTATGGCAGAAACCATCACAATATTGTAAAACAATTATCCTCCAATCTTAAAAAAATCAGAAAACAAAAATGAGGCTACAGGTTTCAGTTCTAAACTCTCAAAGGGGCTAGACTCAGGGGGACAATGTTTCCTCTACTTCTTTCTTCATCTGAGTGTTGACTCCACGTGAAGCTTCACACCCAGCTCTTTAGCTGCAAGGACAGGAGCCTGCCTGTCAGCCTCTGCTGGTCTTAAACTTTCCTCAGCTGGGAAATGGGATTAGTGATACGGTCCTCATAGTCCCGTGAAGATGGGCGTGATGCAGGCAGGGCAGGGCTGGCCTGGCTCCCAGGATCTGGCACAGTCTCAGCAGCTCTGGGAACAGCAGCTGTTGCTGGTGGTGTGAGCATCAGTGTGGTGGGAGGATCCCACCTGGACAAGGTCTGGGGCTCTGGTTCCTTGGATGTCCCTGGTCCCCACTGCAAGAGTGGCATGTGTGTGTGTGTGGTTGAGGGGCAATGTTCATGGGTAAGGCAGGCCAGACCGCTGGGGCCGGGGTGATGGAGAGGCCCTGATTTGGCCACCTTTTGCTCCTGGCTTATTTCCAGCCATCCTTCGCGGCCCTCTTACAGGCCACCTTCCCGAAAGACAAGACCTTCTCTGCCCTGTGGATGGTGTCCACCTCTCCCTGCCCTGCTCTGTCTCTCCTCTGTGCCCCCTTCTCCACACTTCTTGTATGGATGGATGGTGCATGTGCCATGGATGGGATGGCACCCTCCATGGGGCAGAAAGCAGGTTGAGTTTGCCTCTTACAATTCCTGGCTCAGTGCTGGGTAGCCAGCACACGACCACTGAGGGAGTGCTCCATCCATCTCACCGAGCGGGGGCTGTCTCCCGCCGGTTGGGGCGGAGGCAGTGTGGGCTGGCAGGGAGTCTGGGGCCCAGCTACTTTTATAGGAACTAGAAACCCCACCCCAATTCCCCATGTTGTTTTCACTGGTACACTGCTGTAAGGGAGTTATGGTCATTTAGTTCCGTGAGTTCTGAAAATCTAGCCCAGTTGGGGGTTTCTTACATTATCTTCCATAAAATTGCAGTCCTCAAAGTGAGGACTCAGGCAGCCTCCCGGTGGAGTTAAGATAAATGAACACCACTGGTTTTCATGTCCTTTTAGATCAACATCATGGGAGCTCAGATGCTTAGAACTGTTTGAAATACATCAGCTCATCACAGCTATAAAGTAACAAGGAAACATAAGCAGTAGTTATATCTTCTCCATTGATTTTGGAAGGAGAGTGTGTTGAGATCTCTCTGATGTGAGCTAGTAGAAATAGGGTGATAAGCTGGTTATTGATTAGCTACAGCCGTGTAACAAACCACCACAAAATTTCACGGCTTAACCATTTATTTAGCCCATGATTCTGTGGGTTGGCAGTTAGTCTAGGCTCAGCTGGGTGGTTCTCCTGCCGGTTTTGGCTGAGTTTCACCAGCATCTGAAGCCAGCTGACGGTCAGTGGCCTCGTGACTGGTATTGGCTGGTGGTCGCATGGGGGGATGGGAGTGACTTGGCTGCATACGCCTCAGCACCCACAGGTCAGCCGTTGATATGATGAGACCACAGAGACGTCGAGAGAAGCAAGCCAGCCAGCCACACGTGCAGGTCCTCTTAAAGCCACTTAAAAAAATTTTATTCCTTTTCAGTTGTAGTAAAACACATATAACATTAATTTTATTTTAGCCTCTTTAAGTTTTAGTTCAGTGGCATTGTTTAGAGACAGTTACCTTGCATGCCTTTTCTGTAGTCCTGCTGCCAAAACAGATCTCAAGAGCAACCCAGGTTTAAGGTCGTGAGGTCATGGAGGAGCTGAACCTTGCAGGGGCTAGTGGTGCCAAGGGCCACAGCAGGGCCACGGCAGTGCTAAGCGGGGCAGTGCAGCCAGTTCCCAAGGGGATGGGTGGGCCAGGGAGCTGAGGGTCACTTCTGAGGAAAGGTGGCTCAGCATGGCTCTTGTGTCTGATAGAGACAGGGCAACAGGGACCCTGGGGAGTGGCAGTAGATGGCAGGCGCTTGGCTCCAGTGGCTGGAGGCATGGACCCTGGTCCAGCGTCCTGGGGAACAGGCCTAGCGAGGCAGTGGTCAGGGTGCCACTGGCTGCCTGACTCTGGCAGGGTACACCAGCCCGGCTGTGGGTATTGGCTTCACAGGCACTTGGTGACCACCAGCCACAGAGCAGGGCAAAGCCATCACGTGCTGGGGTGGATGGAAGGGGAGGGGCAGAGGCGGCCACCGGGCAGAGACCCACCAGGGCGCCCAGGCAGGGGGGTCAGAGTGTGGGATGAGGGTGCCAGTCCTGGGCGCCCAGGCAGGGGTCAGAGTGTGGGATGAGGGTGCCAGCCCTGGGCGCCCAGGCAGGGGTCACAGTGTGGGATGAGGGTACCCGCCCTGGGGGCAGGAGTCCTGCCTCGTGGACAGGCTCCGTGCTCCCTGGTCTGGGGGAGCCGGCAGACGCACAGGCATTTGGTGAGTGCAGGCGGCTGGGCCACAGGGGGTCTTACACTCCAGACTTAATCTTCCTGAAGGCCACCCCCCACACACAAACAGGCTGTAAAACAAAGGACCGGGCTTGCTGAGAGATGGCTAGACTCTCAGCTGGTGTCGACGTGGCCCTGGCTGGGTTGGCGGTCCCAGTGGCAGTCATCCACGCCTGGGGACTGCTGGTCTCCCGAGGGTCTGCCTCTGCAGACAGCCTGGGTGGGGTAGGGCTGCTATTTGTTAGGGTTTCTGGGCAGTGACAGCACAGGACACTTCCAGTGGTCTTCACCCTCACGACCACTCTGACCCTGCATCCCCCCAGAGGTCAAACACGCCCAGCTGTGAAACAGGTGTCCTGGCACGGGGGGAAGGGCAGAGACCTGCGCCTGGGAGAGACGGGGGTGGCACTTCCACACCCCATCCCCGCAGGCATCCTGCTTGCCAATCAGGCACCAGCTCCGTCTGGAGCTGTGGGGCTGAGAGGGCCGTCAAGACATCCAGGCTGACCCCCCACCCCCCGGCAGCTGGGGCTTCTATTCCTGTTCCCTCTGCCTGAAGTCTCCATGATCAGCAAGTGGCCGGCCAGCTCTAACTGGGGGATGTTTTTCTGTCAAGGATTAGAGTTTCTGTCCCTTCTCCTTTCATTTAAATTATCCACCAGGGGTTGAGCAAACAAGCTCTCCAGCCAAGGGGACCTGGTTTCGACACTAGCAGCTGTGTGACCTCAGGCAAGTTACTCAGCCACTCTGTGCCTCACCTTCCTCACATGAAAACAGAGAAGAGTAGTCCCTGCCTCACAGTGATGTTGGGGACAAAGGGAGAGCATGTAGCACAGCACTGCGCGCGAGGCCTGCCATCAGCGTTGTCGTTGCCATCACGACACAGCTCTGATTCCTCTCAGCCTGACTCCGACTAGCTGGGCCGGGAGGGCCGGGACTCCTCCTGTTGAGGGCGATCCCTGGAGAGTGTCAGAGTAATGCCCTTGGACTCAAACCATCTTTACTCATGTTCCTGCCTTCTCTTTCCTTCCAGATTCTGAACTCCCTCCAGATTCTGTTCCCCAGAGGGTAGCGGCCCCAGCTGAGTCGGGCTGCAGTGGACCGTGGCAAGCGGAGGCAAGACCTGACCCGGCTGCAAGCATCTCTGTTTCTCCTGGAGAGCCGCTTCCGCTTTCACAACACCAGCTCCAGGTCCAGCTTATCTCCTCTCAGCATCTCTGATCGGGTAAGACACAGGTTACTTTTAAATGCCTTTCTGCATTATATAAGTGATACATGTTTATTGCAGAAAATAAAAATAAAGCGAGAGAGGACGTTTATATTTTGGGCTGAGTGTTTGAGGGGGCTATGTCACCCTCAAATTCATACACTGAAGGCATGTATTCAACACATGCTGAATGTGACAGTCTGGGGTCTCTGAAGGGGTGATTCAGGTACAAAGAGGTCACGAGGGTGGGCCTTATCCAGTATGACAGGGGTCCCATGAGGACAGGAGAGGAGGACGCAGACATGCATGGAGGGACGACCACGTGGGGACATGGGGTGGAAACAGCCGTCCACGTGACAAGGAGACAGGCCTCGGGAAGAACTGGCCTGCCCACACCTGACCTCCAGCCTCTCATTTACGGAATCCCGAGAAGACACATTTCTGTCGTTTACGCTGCCGAGGCTGTGGTGTCGCTGCAGCGCTATCAAACCCAGGTGAGATGTGAAGTGAACAGAGCGCTTGTCCCCGTGGACCCCCATCCTGAGGTCTCCAGAGAGGGCTTGCTGAGCAGCCGCCCAAGCGTGAAGCAGGTTCGCAGCTGTCTGCTCAGACCAGGCCCAGATGGTGGTTGGAGCTGGGCCCTGTCCCCCAGCTAAGCCGTCCCTGTGACAGCGGACTCAAGGTCCTCCTGGGACCACCATGGCCCTCCCCACCAGTTCTGACAGAGACCACTCCGTTTTCCAGGGCAGGGCACCTGAGGACTCATCCCCTCCCCCCCGACCCTGGCCCCACCACCCAAAGCCTCCCACCCCTGAAACCAAAGAACATAAACGGAAGCATTTTGTAATTACTAGGTTCCCAGGCTACAACCCATTCTGATGCAAAGAGTGGGCTTTTTTTTTTTCAAGTTTCTTTTTGGGGGGGTGTGGATGTGGACCACCCTCAAATTATTTATTGAATTTGTTACAGTATTGCTTTTGTTTCATGTTTTGATTTTTGGCCTCGAAGTATGTAGATCTTAACTTCCTCCTCAGGGATCTAACCCACACCCCCTGCGTGGGAAGGGGAGGTCTTAGCCACTGGACCCCAGGGAAGTCCCTGTGCTTTTCTTTGCTGAGATGTTGTGACCGATGACATTAGCAAGTCAACCAAAAGGGCAGGCACTTCCTCCCATGCGTTTCCAGGAAGCGACCCTGAGCTTGTCCTCAATGCGCTGGGTGCTGCAGAGACCAGCTCCTTTCCTAGGGCCCAGGGCACTATCCAGGCCTTTCTTCTTATTTCCAGAAACAACTCTTTTGTTATTCTGAATATCTGGGTTTTTAGACTGTTTTGTTCCCAGTCACGTCATGCCATGATCTTACTTGTGTGCCTAAACCTCTGTGCAGAAGGCATTACACTCCCCCAAACCCACCCAGGTTCCCTTCCCCTTATATTAAGACAGTGGATGGCTTTTTCTGGAAGCATTTCCTTGAACCCACTCAGAACATTACTCAAGTGGCCCATTCCCCCACTTCTCAGGAATCAGGTGGCATACTGGGCCTGTGAGATGAGTTAGTTTCTCTGTGTATGTTAGAAACACCCAATCTGATGAATTTTGAACAGATGAATTTTTCGAAACAGCGTGAACTTAAACAAAACAAAACAAAACAAAACCTCAGAGAACTAATTGGAAAACAATTTGATGCAAAGAAAAAAAAATGAGAATTTTTGATTGAGGGTGTGTATCTGGGTAAGGGTGGTTGTGGGGGAGCAGACTGACCTTCCTTGGAGAGGCCCTGCCCACCTACTGTGTGGACAAGCCTGCCCAAGGCAGCAGCTCCCACCTTCACAAGGAGCCCCCAGCCCTGTGTGGATCTGGAGGCCCATGGCTGCAGGTCAGGAGGTTGTAAGCGTGCACAGGACGTCCCCTTTGTCTTGGTCTCAAAAAAAAAAAAAAAAAAAATCTGGGTGGCCAATAGGCACTTCTACATCACTAATTATTAGAGAAATGCAAATCAAAACTGCAGTGAGGTACCACCTCACACAGGTCAGAATGGCCATCATCAAAATGTCTACAAACAACAAATACTGGAGAGGGTGTGGAGAAAATGCAACCTTCCCGCACCGCTGGTGGGAATGTAAATTGGTGCAGCCACTATGGAGATCAGTGCAGAGGTTCCTTAAAAAACTAAAAACAGAGCTACCATTTGATCCTGCAATCCCACTCCTGGGCATATATCCAGAGAAAACAAAAATTTGAAAAGATATATGCAACCCAACGTTCATAGAAGCACTATTTATAATAGCTAAGACACAGAAGCAACCTAAGTGTCCCTCAACAGATGAATGGATAAAGAAGATGTAGTGTGTATACACAATGAAATATTACTCAGCCATAAAAAAGAATGAAGTAATGTCATTTCCAGCAACATGGATGGGCCTAGAGATGATCATACTAAGCAAAGTCAGACAGAATAAGACAAATATATGATATCACTTTTATGTAAAATCTAAAAATAATACAAATGAATCTATACAAAACAGAAACAGACTCACAGGCATGGAAAACAAACTTATTACTGAAGGGGAAAAGAGGGGGAGGGATAAATTAGGAGCATGGGATTAACACAAATACACTAAATATATAAAACTGATAAGCAATCAGGATTTCCTGTATAGCACAGTGAACTCTGCTCAATATCTTGTAATAAGCTATAATGGAAAAGAATCTTGAAAAGCATATAGATATTCTTATGTGTGTTTGTGTGTGCGTATCTGAATTACTTTGCTGTACACCTGAAACAAACAGTATTTTAAATCAGCTATAGTTCAATAAAATTAAAACATAATAAAAATAAATGATAGCTACACAAAAATAAGCAGTCCTGGTGCCCTGACTCTCCTGTGGGACTTGCTACTAGGATACCCATGACAGTCCATGGCAGGCAGCTCAGCAGGCCCTGTGCTCAAGTCACAGAGCCTCAGTCCCCAGGACAGAATGACCACACACAGAAGCCAGTCAGCCCCACTTGGCTGAGCAGCTAGTACAACATGGGACCAGATTCAACCCTGGGGCTTCACCACTGCAGCCGGCTTCCCCGTATGCTGGAGGTTTGCCTGAGGTCTGTCCAGGCTGGGCACTGGCTTCACCACTCTTGAGACCTCGACTTCAACTTGTGGGCTGATCAGGCCACGTTTCTCCTTGGAGCCCCTCTGCATTGCGTTCCCCACTTGTCAACACTCTTTATTAAAAAAAATAAATTATTTATTTATTTTTGACTGTGCTGGGTCTTCGTTGCTTCACAGACGTTTCTCTAGTTGCAGCGAGCAGGGGCTGCTCTTAGTTGCAGTGCTTAGGATACTCACTGTGGTGGTTTCTCATTGCAGAGTATGAACTGCAGGGCGTGCAGGTTTCAGCAGTTACGGCACATGGACTCAATAGTTGGGGCACATGGCCTCAGAGAACAAGTTTAGTGGCCATGGCACATGGGCTTAGTTGCTCCGTGGAAGAGGAGCTCTTCCTACACCAGGGACTGAACCTGTATCTTCTGCACTGGCAGGCAGATTCTTTAGCACTGAGCCACAAGGGAAGCCCAGACACTCTTTTTTAATATTTACGTTTAATTTTCTTTATTTATTCAGCTGCACTGGATCTGAGTTGCGGCATGTGGGATCTAGTTCCCCGACCAGGAATTGAACCCAGGCCCCCTGCGTTGAGAGCTCAGTCTTAGCCACTGAACCACCAGGGAAGTCCTTTGCCTTACAGACTTTCAAAAGTGCTTGAATTAGTCCCAGGGCTTGTGGCTCTCCTGGCACACTCTTAGGATCATGGAAGTCCTGGTGTGGATCTCCTGGTTTTACAGAGAAAGAATACTAATAGTCCAGACCTCGGCTCTCAGTTCCCCAGCGGTTTGTCCAGCTACTTTAGGAGACACCTGTCAGGCAGTATGGCCCATCTCCAGACCCCCCTGACCCCTCACCTTTGCTCCTGGCTTCTGAGCTGGGCTTGACTGGAAGGGTCCCAGTGAGACTGTCTCAGAGCTGGAAAGATCCCTTCTGGGCCTGGGGTGAGCAGCTGTCTGCCATTTGATTTGGGATCACCTCTCAGGCTCCAGTTTCCTTTTCTGTGACATGGTATGCCAGCAAGTTCATCTAAGAATTAGAGCAGATAATGACCAGGATAGTCCTTCCCCCAGAGCCTGGCTCATACCCATTTTCAGTGCTCAGCCCCCACTTTCTTTTGGCTTATTCATGGCAAAAATCCATCCCCCTCTCTCTACATACCCGTGCCAAATAATATTCTAGGTGAGACTTATCCTTTCCCCATTTTAATTCAGTAGGCTGGGGACCTGAGTTTCTTTCCTAGCAAGATAGCATCCTTACTGCGCTCTTGAGAAGCTCCGTCCCTGTGGGTGGGTTGGGGCCTGGAGCCAGGCTGCTGGCTCTGCTGCTGGCTGTGCACCTGTGGAAAAGCCATGCAGCTTTGCTGGGCCTCAGTTTTGCAATTGTAAAATGGGATGATAACAGTGGCCTTGTTGTGATAAGGAGGTGAAATAACAGCTCTCAGTAAACCGTAGTGGTGACCACATCTCCTGGTAACATAAGCAGGAGCTCAGGTCTGCTCCACTCACTTTCAAGTTCATTTTGTATGTTTACTCTGTTCACGTGTTCAGCCGAGCTTTTCCAGAGGCAGATTTCTGCTCAGCTGGGGTCTGAGTGATCATAGATTCCCATTGAATATAGATTAGATTGCTGACAATTTATGCTGTTGAGACAAATACGGTGTTTTGAGTTGATCTAAAGTCTCGGAGTAACTACTAAGGGGGCATTAAATATCTAAGGGCTTCCCAGGTGGGCCTAGTGGTAAAGAACCCGCCTGCCAATGCAGGAGACATAAGAGATGCCGCTTTGATCCCTGGGTTGGGCAGATCCCCTGGAGGAGGGCATGGCAACCCACTCAAGTATTCTTGCCTGGAGAATCCCATGAATAGCAGAGCCTGGCAGGCTAGGGCCCATAGGGTTGCGCACGACTGAAGCAAGTTAGCACATATACGCACAAATGTCCAAATGATGGGGTACATTTTATTCAGTTTTTACAAAGTAATTATCAAGTGTGTGGGTATGATATATTTAAACTTCACTACGTAGTTCTCTGCAGCACAGCCAACGACAGTCTGCTTATCCTTCCAGAAGTTTTTAGGATGTGTATATTCATCCATTGCTTTTGATACAGAAAAGGGATGGTCAGATACTCAATGCTCTGTATTTTGTCTAAATCTCAGAGATCAGGTACTATCAGCAAGTATAGAATCAGTTACAATTTTAATGTTTTAGAAGAAAAATATTGCTAAATGAACATTTCAGAGTTTTTTTTTAATGAGGTGTCTTGTTGATTGTTTCAGGTTTATTATTTTTTTTGGTAAATATACGCTGTGTCACGGCCTCCTGGACACACAACTGCAGCTGCCTGTGGAGCTTCCACTGTAGCGTCCAGGTGGCAGTGCAAGGACCCAGGTTTCACAGGTATTAAATTCGCATACACATTGCAAACATATCTCCTTTTTCAAGGATAAGGGACTGTGAGCAGAACAGGTGCAGGTCTGTTTATTTTATTTTAGTTGGTGTTTTCTGAAATAATTTGAGGAGGCTTAAAATAAGGCACAGCAGACAGCAACAGCACCTGGTATTGTAAGCAGTGTTCAAATGAAGCTCCTCCCAGCTCAGAAGGTCCACCTTGGACGTGGGGACTCAAGCAGAGGGCAGGCCACATGGAGGTATGGAGCGGGGCGGACACAGCGGTAACGACCCTCTCCCTCTGTGCAGCCTGGCCGCTCCCTTGGGCCAGGTGCCTGAGGGGACGCAGGCAGCCCTGTCCAACTGCTCAAGAGAGGACAGTGTCAGTGACCACAGGGGAGGGGTTGGGCTAGCAAGGCCGGGTCCGAGGTCCCCCTGGCAAACCCCACCCCCATTCAGGGAAGCTTCCTCCATTGTCAAAAGCGGATACAAATATACAACGCTGCCAGCCGGGAGCCAACTGTAAATAAGTCAGAGGGGCGCCCCTTGGGTCTGAAACCAGTGGGAACGGTGGCTCCCAGGACGTTTCCCAGTGCAGCCTCCGTGACGCTCCCCCCCCCCCAAAGGCGGTAACCCTGGACGGGGGGAGAGGGGGCGGGGGATCTAATTCTTGGTAACACCCCTGTGCCCGCGCGGGCCCCTGGGGGAGGGGGGCGTCCACGCGGTCAGCACTGTCCGTGGTACTGTCTCCCCGACCCCGTGGGCCCCGCCCCCACCGAGCAGGCCCCCTGACCCGAGGCCCACCCCGCACGCATGCCCTGTGTGCCCCCCACGGGTCCCCGCCCTCCACCCACCTCGCTGGGTCCGCACCCACGTGCTCCGCCGCCCCAGGACTGCCGGGTCCTCCAGCCGCGTCCGTTACTGGACCCCGGCCGTCCCTTCCCAGCCGGCGCCCGGCCAGGCCGCCAACCCCATGTGCCCCTGTCTCCCTCTGCGTCCCGCGCTCCGCCCGCTGTCCCCTGGTACCTCCCTGTCCCCTCGGCTTACCCCCCCCCCCGCCGCGTCCCCCCCCGTGTCCCCCCTCCCCCCCCCGCCTCCTATTCCCTCCCCGCTGTCCCTAGCACTCCCGCGGCCCCCTGGCCGGTCTCCGCCCTGGGTCCCCTCCGCAGGTCCCATGTCCCCTCCCTGCGTGTCGCCCCCCCCGCGTGTCCCCGCCGCCCCGCGCGCCGGCGGAACTGTGGGATCGCCGCGCACAGGAAGTGGCGGGGCGGCGCGGCCGAGGGCGGAGGGCGGCGGGCCGGGCGGGGCGGGATGGGGGCCGGGGGCGGCGGGCGCCGCACTCGCTGAGGCCCGACGCAGGGCCGGGCGCGCCCAGGGCCGGAGCGCAGCGACCAAGCGGCCCGGAGCGGAGGCGACGCCGGGGCCACGCGCGCGAAGAGCAGGTGGCGGCGGCTGCAGGTGAGCGGCGCAGCCCCCGAGATCGGCGCCCCCCGGCCCCCCCCCCCCGGTCGTCCGAGATCGGCCCCCCTTGCCTCCCCAGATCGCCCCCACCCGGGCCCCGCGGCGCAGCAGGCCGGCTGCGCTCCGCCGGGAGCGGGGCCTGCGGGAGGACCGGGACTGGGGACGGCGGGCCGTGGGTTCCCTCCCAGCCGCCGGGGCCTCGGCCGGCCAGGCCCAAGCCTGTCCCCGTCCTCGCCGGCCGGCCTGGGGTACTGCAGCCGGGCGCGCTGGGCCGGGGTGGGCGGCGCGCGGCTGGGGCCGGGGCGTCCTAGGAGGGGCGGGCAGCCGGGCTAGGCGAGGGAACAACACCCCTTGCCCCTCGCCCCGCGGACTTCCTTGGGCCCCTCTGCTCCGGGTGGACGCCACGCGCCCCCGCCGGGTTTCGGGGAGCTGGCAACGGGGACCCCGCGCGCGCCCCCGACCCTGCGCGCTGCGGCCACGGGTTAGTTTCACTTTTTGCTCGGCCCGGAGGAAGGGCTGCAGGTGAGACCGCAGACTGTGGTGGGGCTGAGCGTCCCGATTTGACTTTGACGTTTGGACCAAAGGCCGACTGTGAATTTCCACGGTTCCAGTCAGGTGATGGGGCCGGTCAATGATCCAAGAGCCGTTTGGGAGGAAAACCACCTTCACCCCCAGGGCCGGCCAGAGGGCCCGGGGACGCCTGATGCTGCCCTCCCAGGGTCTCAGGAAGGGAGGATGACTAGCAGATGAAGCTGCCTGCAAATAATGTGCAGGTCTTCTCAGTCTCTCCTTCTTCTCTCTTCCTTTCTTTCAACTTTGAAAGAAGTTGGGTGAAATAGGGAAAATGATTTTATAAATGACTCCCCAGACTTTTTTTAGGCACAATATAAAACCTCCTCTTAGAGAATACTGGAGCAGTTAGGTTCCTTTCTGTAGGAAATTCGGTCTTATGAGAAGGAAAAATGATGGTGGGCTGTTGGCCTTGTGACTCACTAGAATGAGAACTGACACCCATATTAGGGGTGGAATCATGGAGACCCCAGATCCCGGGTGGTGTGTGGTGGCTGTGTGCTGTGGGAGAGGCCAGGGGACCCCCTGGGGCTCTAAACGACAGCTCTGCAGGCTGGTTGTGGTCATCCCCAGCCTGATAATCAACTTCCTCTGCTGTTGGAAAGCTTCCTGGGGGTCTCAGGGAGACTCTGAACTTTTTCTAATTGGATCATTTCCCCTTTTCTAGACCATCCTAACTCGACTCCTCCTCTCCCTCAAAGTTTCAGAGTTGGCCTGTTACAACTCACTTCTGTATCCTTTTCTCAGCCCTGAGGGAACCTTCTTGATTACCTTGTATAAAAAAAGAGGACCTGTGATTGAGGTTCACACACACCATGTGGCTGACATCCACAATGCACGCAAGTGTGACTGAGGTTCAGCACGCACAGGGCCCCGTGGCCCTCGTGGCCTCGGAGGGGGACCGGCGCCTCCGTGTTCCATGCGCATGCAGACTGGCTGTGCTGGGCCCTGTCCAGGCATCTCTGTCCGGAGGTTTGAGGTTGAGCAGTGTGGCCTAGAGAAAGTGCGGGAGCTGGGAAAGTGGCAGGAGGTGAAGGAAGAGGCTCAGGGGACACTTGAGTTGCCAGAGTGTGGGTTCTAGGAGCCACCTCCAGCAAGGACTCTGCGCTGCCTGGGAGGGCCAGCTGACTTTCTGTGTGTCGGTCACAAGTCTGGGTGCCAGGGCCAGGGAAGCAAACTGAACGTAGTTTATTTTGGAAGTTAGAAGAAGTGTATCCACCAAAGTGATTTTTTAAAACTATTTATTCATTTCTATAAGATCCGAGTGCTTCAGATCTTAGTTGCGACACGTGGACTACGTTGTTCCGCTGCATGTGGGATCTTAGCACCCCAACCAGCCATCAAAGCAGAGTCCCACCAGACCAGCAGGGAAGGCCCTTGTCTGTCTGTTTCTACTTCTGCTTCCCACGTTTGCTAGTGTGGTTCCTGATATGCAGGATCAGGCCTTTACATGTGACACCCCTGAATTGCACTTCAGCCTTGGAGAAGAGTGGCCTGGGAAAAGCCAGAGGTTTCGTTACCTCCTGAAGGGTGGGTTACAGATCGCCATGACCAGAATCTGAACTGAGATCCTTGGACGCCGTCTTCTCAGCCCTATCAGTCTGCTAAACATCTGTGAACATTTTTCAGTTCAGTTCAGTTCAGTTCAGTCGCTCAGTCGTGTCTGGCTCTTTGAGTTGGTGAACATTTTTATCTCTAGTCAAATCAGAGATGAGAGGGAAATGTTGAAATCCCTATAAACAGGGAAAATGAAATCCAGAAACTGTGTTTGAGAAGAGTTGAATTTACTGGGTTTTCTGGAGTGGGGAGGGTGTTGTTGACATGTCCAATCACATTTGACTCCAAACCACACACCTTCCAACCAGCCTTCAGCCTGACCCAGTGGAGCAGACTCAGAGATCAGCTTCAGTGAAGGTTAGTACTCCATCCCCTGCTCTCAGCAGTGAGGCCCTGACTCCATCAGAGTCCACCTGGGGCAAAAGTAGTGGCTTCTGCTTCTGTCTTTTTCTCTCCTCTCTTGGGCCTCATCAGAAACTCTAATATCTCACTGTTATAAGTAGTGGCTGATTAATCCAGAGCAAAGCACTGGATGCAATTGGCTGCATTTATCTATTCCTTTCTTAATGATTTGTACTGTATGATATGGAATCTTTACTCAGTCTTCTCATCAAGAAATGTACAGTTACAGGAAGGTTGGACTAAATTTCGTAAAACGATTGCCTGGAAGTTTCATAGATTTTACTTTTGGTTAACCAAGGAATGCTTGAGGTTTTACGTAAATTGCTTCATGTTGTAAAGTGAAATGACTTGGACATAGTCTGTTGTTTCTGAAACTACTTCCTAATGATTAAAAGTAATCCTAAATTGTTGCCGCTGTTGTTTACTTGCTCAGTCATGCTGACTCTTTGTTACCCCAGGGGCTGTATGTAGCCCACCAGGCTCCTCTGTCTATGGGATTTTCCAGGCAGGAATACTGGAGTGGGGTGATAGTTCCTTCTCCAGGGGATCTTTCTGACCCAGAGACTGAACCTGTGTCTCTTGCATTGCCGGTGGATTCTTCACCTCTGAGCCACCTAAGAAGCCCTAAATTGCTTGTTTCAAAATGCTGGATTTTAGGCAAACACAGTACTGGTTCAGCCTCGTACAGACTCTTATTTAGTTATTTAGAAGAATTCACCATGCCCTGATTATTTGTGCCGAGCAAAGTGCCAGAAACTGAAACACAGATAATCGGGCGGCAGTGCCTATGTGTCTTTTTGGAGGTGGAGAAGCTGATCCGCGGGGAAAGTTGGCCCAAGTTCCCGCTGCAGGGCTGGGGCCTTTGGCCCTGGATGCCGTGCTTTAATTGGCCACATCTTTTCCCAAGCGCAGCTAGAAGGTCATGGATAGCATACATTGTAGAATGCTGGTGTTAGCAAATTGAAAGAAACGTGTCCTTTGATACTGTGACAGGCAGAAGTCTTCTCCCAGGCAGGAGAACTTGGCATCACACAGGACTAAAAACTGAAGCTGGGTGCTTATGGTGGGAGCCGCCCGCCAGCAGCTGAGAGGTCTGTCCCCAGGTGGCCCGGGGAGGCCATGCATCATTGATGTGGCTCCTCGGTTCCTTTCTGAAAGTGGGCGGGGAATGAAACCAGCAGCAAGAGGGTTAGTAGTGAGTTCTACTGGGAGCAGCATTAAAAGCTGCAGCAGGAACGCCTTTACCAGTCCTGCTCTTCTGAGGCCTGTGAGCCCCAGGGGTGCACCCCCGGGGTAGGGGAGTGGCCTGTGAGCCCATGGGTATCAACCCTCAATGTGGAGAATGTGTTGATGATTGTGTTAATGCTTTTCATACTTTGGTTTCTAATTAGACTGTTATTCCAGCCTAACTGGAATGATTGGTTGAGTGAATGAATGAATGAATGCACCTTTTCTTAGGAAGATACACGTCGTCTAATCCTTAGGTTCAGAGAGAAAGTAATCGATGGTATACCTTGCAAAATACGATTCACTAGCAGCGATTTTCGCCAAGCTAACACGAATCAGATTGTTGGATGAAGACTTCACCTGTCCAGGTTCCATGAGAAGAGGATATCAAGATGGGAGGTGCAGGCGGTTTGTGGGGGGCTGCTGTGGAAGCTGTAGGGAGGGGAGGAGGGGTGATCCTGCACCTGGCCTGTGTGGGGTGGGGTGGGAGACAGGGCAGAGGACTGGGAGGATGGGCCTCAGATACAGCTCTGAGAAGATCCGCCTGGGGTCCTCAGCTCCACCCTGCATCTTGCAGCCAGGAATGGCAGGCACCCCTCCCCGTACCCCGGGAAGCAGGTTCTCTCTTAAGGGCCTTCTGTGTGTCAAAGTGCTGTCACAGCCTCAGAGACAAAGTTTAGTGATTTGGACTCCACAGAAGTAGAAGGACAGTAAAAATGATCGCTTGGCCTGGGCAAAGTTTTGGTTTAGTTTTAGGAAAAGCCCTACAGTCTGTTGGGTTCCATGAGCTTTTATTTTGGCTCCTTTACTATAAGTAGTGTTGCTGTTTTTCAGCAGCTAAATTGTGTCTAACTCTTTATGACCCCATGAACTGCAGCACACCAGGCCCCTCGTCCTACACCATCTCTAGGAGTTTGCCCAAACTTGTGTCTATTGAGTCAGTAATGCCATTCAACCATCTCATCCTCTGTCGTCCCTTTCTCCTCCTGTCTTTGACCTTTCCCAGCATCAGGGTCTTTTCCAATGAGTTGGCTCTTTGAATGAGGTGGCCAAAGTATTGGAGCCTTCAGCTTTAGCATCAGTCCTTCTAATGAATATTCAGGAATGAATTCCTTTGGTTTGATCTGGTTTGATCTCCTTGCAGTCCAAGGGACTCTCAAGAGTCTTCTCCAGCACCACAGTTCAAAAGCATCAGTTCTTCGGTGCTCAACCTTCTTTATGGTCCAGCTCTCACATCCATACATGACTGCTGTGTTGAACTGGTAGAAAAAGAGCGTGTCCAGCGATGAGAGGAAGCAGACTCTTGCAGATAGATGACAAAGGGCAGAGCACACATGTGTGAGCATGGGGCAGTGTGTTCAGGTTCCTAAGATGGGCACTTACTACTGTTACTCAAGTTCTAGAACATTTGGTAGAAAGTACATCGGTGGCCTGTGGTTCAGTTCCAAGCTCCAAGGCAGCAGGGTGTTTCCCTGGAGCCCCAAGTGCTCTGTACCTGGCATTTCTCTTCTTTAAATTTTAATGAGTTATTGGGTATGTGCTGCGCTTAGTCGCTCAGTCGTGTCTGACTCTTTGCAACCCTGTGGACTGTAGCCCTCCAGGCTCCTCTGTCCATGGGGAATCTCCAGGTGAGAATACTGGAGTGGGTTGCCATGCCCTCCTTCAGGGCATCTTCCCCACCCAGGGATCGAACCCAAGTCTCCTGCATTGCAGGCTGATTCTTTACCATCTGAGCCACCAGAGAAGCCTGTTATCAGGTATAAATGTTTCTATTTTGGTAAACAAAGCTATATGTGAAAATTCTAAATACAGATGGGACAAGTGCTAGGCCAGGGTGGCCACGCAAACATGAATGATGACTATACACTTCTTCTCTCAAATGTGTCTCGCCTGACCCCCAGCCACTGACCCCATTGACCTGCAGCCAGTGACCCTTAGCCTCTGACCCTCAGCCACGGACCCCCAGGAGATATGCCATGCAGCTATGGTACCCAAGTCACTAGCTCTTTGGCTGCTGAAACCAGCCAGAAACCTAGATCTTTATATGAAATTATTTATTTTTAACAAGCTGTGCAGGCAAATGGAAAATGTTCCTGCCTGAATTTAGACTGTGGGCCACTATTTTTACAACCTCTTGTCTAAAATATTTGTGTAATTTTCAAAATAAAGTCAGTGAGCCAATTAAATGAGGACAAAATGCATGCAAGAGAAGCAAACAAACAAAAAGATGAATAACAAAACCCCAGGATTTCATGTCCAGATGAAAACCAAGAGAACTGTCTTTCCTATCTCAAGCATGGCTGCTGGAAACAGGTTTGGGGTCTGTGAGGATGGGTGGAGGGAAGGAGAAGCTGGTACCCAGAGAGGTGTCTGTCAGGGAACAAAGGAGCTCTGTGTGTCTCCAGGTGCCTGTAGGAGGCCCTCCCAAGGTCCATGTAAAGATGAAGTCTGCAAAACGTAATGTTTACTGATACCAAATGCATTTAGTGGAAGGCGCTCCTCATCTTGCTCTATGAAAGTGTTGAAAGTAAAAGTTGCTCAGTTGTGTCCAACTCTTTGCAACCCCATGGACTTATACAGTCCATGGAATTCTCCAGTGCCGAGATCCAGCCTCAGCAGAGTCCAGGGATATCCTCAGGATGGACGACGTCAGCGAATGAAGAAAGATAGATAAAGAGATAAGGAAAGAGACACGGGGTGACCAAGCTTCTTTGAGCAAGGCCCATTTACTTTATTCTTCTCGGGGCTTTTGTACCCTGAGTTATACATACAGCAAGGTGAAAAATGCAGAGTCAACTCAACATTCCATCAGTAATAACTTCCATTGATATCAGGTTCCTTCCTGCAAAAGTCTTATTTTCTGTACATCATCTTCTATTCTGGAGGCCTGTTGATATTCCATGACCTCCTTTTGATAAAGGTTGGTCAGCCAGAACACCAGAACAATGATTTTTCCTTAAAGTGTTTCTTCTTAAATTCTTAGCCTACGTCACCCTTAAAGTACAGAGTCACATTTTTATGGAGCAAAGATTCAGCGGGTTACAGCAAAGAAAGAACTTATTAACTCAAAGTCTAATGTTGCTAATGCTAAGGCTATTACTTGTTTTTTCTACATCCTGACTATATGCACTCCCAGGAACACAATGGATAAGGGATGTGAGAACTTGGCAGTAAGCATAGGCTCAACAATGTTGCAAGAGTCTGGATAAACCTGCCAAGTAAGCTAGAATGCTAACAGAGGGTTTGAAACACTCCTTTCACGCCCAGGAGATATATCAACTAGAGCCCTAAGTTAACTCTTTTGGTCAGAGACAGCCGCTTGCTAATGTCAAAAGAGCTGGTGAAAGACATAAAAGAATAAGACAGATTCTGGTTCGGGGGTAGATGCTCGAGCAGGTCCAGGGGTTCCATCGCGTCCTGAGGCCTTGCTCATCAGGACTCTTCCGCATGACCTTGTCATGGGTCGGATGGCCCAGGGATTCCAAGTCCTGCATGACCTTGTCATGGGTGGGATCTCCCGTGCTGGCTCCCAGCACTCCAGGTCAGAATACTGGAGTGGGTAGCCTTTGCCTTCTCCAGGGGATCTTTCCAACCTAGGAATCAAACCCAGCTCTCCCATGTTGCAGGCGGCTTCTTTACCAGCTGAGCCACAAGGGCAGCCCAAGAATACTGGAGTGGGTAGTCTATCCCTTCTCCAGCTGATCTTCCTGACCCAGGAATCGAACTGGGGTCTCCTGCTTTGCAGGCGGATTCTTTACCAACTGAGCTATGATCCCCCAAGTATAATCTTGCTCTATACTTTGATAGAATGTTCTGTGTCCACACGTCTTGGTTACACATGTGGAGCCATGCAGCCCTCTAGCATTCTCTGAAGGGGACCACTGGGCAGGGAAGTCCGGGCAGTGATGCCTACACTGGGCTCTTTGCAGAGATAGGAGAGATTCCGACTGCACAGCTCCCCGCAGGGTGTTCCATGGACCCACCTGCTCTTCAGCACCTGGAGTTGTCATTAAGTTTTACAAGTGGAGGGACTTCCCTGGTGGTCCAGTGGCTACGGCAGGGAACCCGTTTCCATCCCTGGTCAGGGAACTAGATCCTGCATGCCCCAACTAAAGATCCCATGTGCCAAATAAGTGTTTTTTGAAAGTTTTGCCAGTAGGTTGGATACGGAACGTGACTAGTGGTGGCCTGGATCTGTTTCCTGGCAGATGGAGTTGGGCCTCTCCCTGCACTTACTGCTGGGTGTGTTTCCTCCTCTGTGAATCCCTTCCCCTGTTTTCCTGTTGGGTGATAGGTTTTCCTTATGTATTCCTTGCATATGGTTCTGTATGAGGTATTTCCTTGTGCACTGAGGATAATAATCTTTTGTCCTAATGTGTGCTTCAGGAGTCTTGCTTAGGTGGGTCTGGTCTTTTTACTTTGTTTTGATGAATAGAAATTCTTAATGTAATATAGAGTTTATCCACCTTTTCAGCTTTTTGAATGCAGTTGAGAAGTCCTGAGGTCACTTGTGTGTTCTCCTGTGTTTTCTTATAGAAGTTGGACTGTTTGCTTTCCACGCTGAAGCCCTCCGTCCCTCAAGAGTGGCTTCTGGGTGGTGACAGGTAGGGGCTCTGTCCCCATGCAGAGTACAATTGTCCTGATA
The DNA here is from genome assembly GCF_014754425.2 of Oryx dammah. Classification (NCBI taxonomy): domain Eukaryota; kingdom Metazoa; phylum Chordata; class Mammalia; order Artiodactyla; family Bovidae; genus Oryx; species Oryx dammah. Next base: position 13,416,528 of record NW_024070186.1, on the reverse strand, counting down.
CCAGCCTCCGCCGGGTGGCCCTCTTTCCCTGCTGACCCGTGGGGCCACTGCAATCGCATGTCCAGTTCCCTCCACTGGGTTCTCTGCCCCTCTGGTCGATGTGTCTGCATGGGTGGCCCCTCAACCTGACCCTCTTGCTCTCTGGGCATGGGCCCCACTCCCTCTGCCACCCGGGGTCTCTAGAGCACCTGGCTGATCTTGCTCTTTGTTTTCCTGTGTATGTGTTAAAAGCAGTTTGTCAGGTTTCCTGAAAAACTTTGTCAAGGATTTAGATCAAAACAGCACCCATTCTGTAGATCAGCTGGGGGGTGGATTTCATGTCTATGGTATGAGGTCTTCCTGCCATAGAGGTGGTGTGTTTCCATTAATGTCAGTCTTCTTAAATGGTTTTGCTAGGGCTCTCTACATCCTATTCTGCACACTATCTTATACTTTGTGGTTAAATTTATTCCCAAGTGTCCTTATTTTTGTTACTTTTATAAACGGTGTTTTCACATTTTATTTATTTTTTTACTTAAAAAAATTCTAACTCTCCTTGCTGTTGAGCAGAAAGGAAGTTGATTTTGGATATTGATTGCTATCCAGGCACCTCGCCAATCTCTTTTTCTTATAATTTGCAGAGTTGGGGGATTTTCTGCACGGACAGAAAGTGTTTGTTTCTTCCTTACAGCTTTAGCATTGTCCCATCCTGTTTTGCTGCCTGGGCCAGGGCTGTCAAGACAGGACTGTACTGCATGCGAGTGTGATGGGGCATTTTGGTCATTATTCTGGGTTTTCAGGGAATCTGCTCAGTTTTCCCGTTTGGTGTTGGTACAAATACGGAGGCTGCTTAGTTCCGAATCTTCCTGTTGCTCCTCCTGGGAACAAAGGAGCTAACAGATGGAAGGAAATAAAGAGATGAAGAGATTCAAGACTCACCTTCACTGGTTATCAGGGAGATGCAAAAATAACAGCTTGGTGAGATGCCGGCCTGCTCCACTGGGGTGGCCAAAATGTAAAGAGAGTGCCTGGGCCAGGTGTGGGCACAGATGTGAGCCAAGGTGCGCTGGTGTGAATGTGAGCTGGGGGTTGTTAGAGAAGCATGGCCATGTCTGCAGAGCGGCCTCCACATCTAGGCACACTTGGTGTGTGGCCCCACATGGGCAGGATGGCCACAGCAGCATGCGTGCTGTGTCCGAGGGACACTGCTGGGGAGAGGGTGGGCTTTAGGGCAACTATATGGAACGGGGGTGTGTGTGGTAAGAACCCCTTCTCAGATTTCTTGTAGTGTTGGAATGAGGACATACTGGGAAGAGACTCAAGGGGTAAATGGTTACTTCTTACAAGGGGTGGGATAGTGTAGCTGGGAGGAGTTACAATGTATTACTGTATCTCCTCAGATTACCTTACCCATTTAAAACAAGTTACAAAAAATAAAAGAGAGAATGCTTATTTTTCTGTAGACTCCCCTTTCCAGTTAAAAGAGTTGTCTTGTTTATACAAATATTTGACTTCTTTCTGAAAAATAGGAACCATATATACTTTTTCCCCCTTGCTTTCTTCTTAAAATTCCTTTTGGAGTGTAGCTGATTTACAATGTTGTGTTGGTTTCAGATGTACAGCAAAGTGAATCAGTTACACATAGTTCCACACTTTAAAAAATTCTTTTCCCATACAGGGCATTAGAGAATATTGCGTAGAGTTCCCTGTGCTATGTAGTAGGTGTTACTATTTATTTTATTAATATATATAATAGCTCATATATCAAAATTCCAATCTTCCAATTTATCCCTTTACCCCCTGGTAACCATCTGTTTTCTACATCTGTAACTCTATTTCTGTTTTGTAAATAAGTCCATTTGTACCATTTTTTAAGATTCCACATGCAGGCGATATCATATGGTATTTGTCTCTGACTGACTTCACTAAGTATGACAGTCTCTAGGTCCATCCCTGTGGCTGCAAATGGCCTTATTTCATTCTTCTTGTGGCTGAGTACTGTTCCACTGTATATATGTACCTTTATCTTTATCTGTTCCTCTGCTGATGAATATTTGGGTTGCTTCCATGTCCTGGCTGTTGCGATAGTGCTGCTGTGAACACTGAGGTGCTTGTATCTTTTTGAATTATGGTTTTCTTCAGATAGATGTCGTGAATATTTGACTGAAGATGTTGCTTTATCAAAGACTTTTCCCGTGTGTGTTGAGCTGATCATATAAAATTTTCTCCTTTTATCCGTTAATGTGGTAAAAGTACATGAGTAGATTTTCCTGCTTTTCAGGAAATACCCCATTTCAACCATGATGTGTTTTACTGCATTACCGTACTTGGTGTGTTGAGATTTTGTTTAGAATTTGTTGCACCTTTGTTTAGAAGTATGCATGGCTTTTAACTGTCCTCTCTTGTACTGTCCCAATGGGTTTGGGGCCGGGTTACACTCATCTCATCATCCAAGTGGGCGGTGTTACCTTCCATGTGAGATTGGGGTGATGTGTTTCTTGGCCTGGGCCTGGCTTTTGTGTAGACAGATTTTTACATTTTGATTGATTCTTTTACTAGCTACTGATGTGTTCAGCTTTTCTAGTCTTTAAAATAAGATTTGGTGTTATTTTTCTAAGGAGTCACCTGCATTGTTGCTATGTAACAAGTGACCTCAACACTTCCTGGCTTTCAACAACACTTTCCATCTCACTGTTTCTGTGGTCCAGGAATCCAGGCTCAGCTTAGCTGGTTCCTCAGGCCCAGGTCTCTCATGGGCTGTGACCAGGTGTCACCGAGGCTGCAGTCTTATCTAAAGGCGAGACAGGGTGAGGGTCCTTCTTCAAGTTAATTCACACTGTCAACAGGATTCAGGTCTTTGCCAGTTGTTCTGTCCATCCTGGCAGTTTGTCCATCAGAACAAGAAGGGGAGAGAGTGTGAGCCAGCTAGTCAAAGACTCAGTGCTGTAAACCCCATCTTGGAGGCCACCTTCCACTACTTTTCTCAAAAGCCAGTCACTAGGTCCAGCCCACACTCAAAGGTGTGAACCTTGGAGTCATCTTAGACCTCTCTACCCCAGGGTCCACATTAATAACGTTGTCAATTTCTTGGTAAAAAGGTCTTAATATTTTCTTAATTTTTTAATCTCCATGGTATTTGACATTAAGCTCCACCTTTCATTCCTAGAATTGTTTTTGTTTTTCTTTTTTCTCAGTTTATCTCAGCAGTGGTTCATCTGTCTCCTTGCGGCTCACAAAGAGCCGACTCTCAGCCAGCTCTCACGCCTATCACATTCTTGGTTCTCCTGTCATTAATTTATCTTTCCATTGTCATCATTTCTTTCTGCTCTTTCTGGGTTTTTTCCCTGGTGATCTCTTTACAGGTTATTGAGTTGAAAGCTTAACTTCTTTGTTATTTTTGTAAGCATAGTTTCTTAATTTTCAAACTTTATTTCTATCATAAGAATTAAAGGTAAACGTTTCTTCCTGGTGCTATAGTCTTGTGTCTGGTATATTTTGGAGTGTAGCAGTATCACTGTTCAGCTTCCCTGGTGGCTCAGATGGCAAAGCATATGCCTGCAGTGCAGGAGACCTGGGTTTGATCCCTGGGTCTGGAAGATCCCCTGGAGAAGGAAATGGCAACCCACTCCAGTACTCTTGCCTGGAAAATTCCACGGACAGAGGAGCCTAGCTGGCTACAGTCCATGGGGTCGCAAAGAGACGGACATGACTGATCGACTTCACTTTAGTATCATTGTTCAGTTCTTGAGCATTTTGGTTGTTCAGTTGCCAGATCATGTCTGACTCTTTGTGACCCCGTGGACTGCAGCATGCAAGGCCTCCCTGTTCCTCACTATCTCCTGGAGTCTGCCCAAGTTCATGTCCATTGAATCAGTAATGCTATCAACCATCTCGTCCTCTGCCACCCTCTTCTCCTTTTCTGAGGGTTTAAATATCTGTCATTACTCTTCTGTGACCCATGAGTGATATGGAAGGTACTTTTATTTTCTAAGTGCGTGGGGAATTTAGGTTATATATTTATTATTGATTTCAGCTCAGAAGGCTTGTGGGCAGAGGGCACAGACATGGATCATACCGTGTCACCGCCTACTGTCTCCAGAGGTCATCTGGTGGTCCCTCTGGCCTTCCTGGGTGAGCGATGTTCCCTCTCCACTGTGTTTGTGGCCCCTTTTACATCCAGTGTTCTCTGTTTTTATGGTGGCATCTCTAGAGTGGGTTTCTTCTTATTTGTCCTGCTTTGGAGTCAATGTGCTTCCTGAGGATAAAGTTTTGTGTCTCTCGGGAATTCTGGAAAAATTTCAACCATTCTTCTGTTGACTTTTGCTTCAATTTACCTTATGCTTGACTTTCTTACACCAGTTTCCAAGTCTCACACTCTTGCTCATGTTTGTCTTTTAGTCTTTTTTTTTTTTTTTAATCACCACATTCTCGGTGAATTCCTCCATTTTCCCCTCTCGTTTTCCAGCTGTATCTTCTGTCTAATCTGCTACTTAACCTGCACATTAAGCTCTTCATTTCAGTGATCCTAGTTTTCATTCCTTTTTAAAAAAATATTTAATCTTTATTCATTGATTTATTTGGTTGGACTGGGTCTTAGCTGCGGCATGTGAGATCTTTAGTTGCACCAAGTGGGATCTAGTTCCCCGACTAAGGATTGAATCCGGGCCCCCTGCATCGGGAGTTCAGTTCAGTTCAGTTCAGTCGCTCAGTCGTGTCCGACTCTTTGCGACCCCATGAACTGCAGCACTCCAGGCCTCCCTGTCCATCACCAACTCCCGGAGTTCACTCAAACTCACATCTGTCGAGTTGGTGACGCCATCCAGCCATCTCATCCTCTGTCGTCCCCTTCTCCTCCTGCCCCCAATCCCTCCCAGCATCAGAGTATTTTCAGTCTTAACCACTGGACCACCAGGGAAGTCCCTGTTTCTCGTTCTTAAATGTCCTCGGTAGTTCTCTCCAAAGCTGCCTCTTCTCTTGCTTGGTGTTTTTTTCTTTGCACTTGTTCCAAGTTCTTCTTTTATCTCTAAGCATACTTACTTCATATGTGTGCTCAGTTTCATCCACCTCTTTGTGGGCCCACCAGGCTTCTCTGTCCATGGGATTTCCCAGGCAAGAATACTAGAGTGGGTTGCCATTTCCTCCTTCAGGGAATCTTCCCAACCCAGGGATCAAACCCAGGTCTCCTGCATCGCAGGCAGATTCTTTTTGACTAGTGCCACCTGGGAAGCCCTACTTATTTTATATACTGCAAAGAATAATGCCAACATAATAAAAACACCTACAATAATACTGAAGTCTAAATGTCTTGGGCATTTGCTATGCTGCTTCTCACTCCCTGAAGCTCAGTTCTCATGTGCTTTGTACTCTGGGCTGTGATCTTGTGTTCAGGAGACTTTGTCTCCCTGGAGGGGCTCTGCTTCTCCCAGGATCCCGGGAGTGGAGCTGATCTAGAAATAAACCATTATAGGTTTATTTCCTGGATTCATAAGAGGGGACTTCTGAAGGTGTCATTGACAAAGAAGGAACTTGATCCCCTAAACAGAACTCAGAGCTTGAAGAGATTGCCAAGGTGAACCTACACAAATCCTGGTGAATAAAGCAATTGTGGGAGTTAAGGAATGCTATGGTGTGAGTAGCCCTGAGGGACTCAGCTAACCTGGGGGGTTTTGTCCTAGCCTAGGACTGCCTCGCCAGGGACAAGAGCAGTGTCCAGGATGCGGAAAGTCGGAGGCCCTCGCTCCCTGCACTCCGTTAAGCGCTTTATTCAGTTTGGGACACAGTTGCAAAACGTGACTCTGATTTTGTCCTCAATGAACTTAACTTCCCATTGACTTCTCTGTTGTCCATGCGACGGAGGTGGTGTCTGTTGTCTTAGAACAGGCAGACCATCCAGACAATGCTTTTGGTAGCTAAAAACTGCCATACGTCTGCAGTGCATGGTATATACCAGTGAAGGTGAAAGAGCATGATTTTTTAAAGGGGGTTAGTAAATCTAACATGTCAGATTTCAAAGCTATTAATAGAAATTAAACATGAATGAAAAGACCGTCAGGCACTTGGAATGTTGTTGTCTTGGTGGGGCGGGGTCTGCCCGAGTTCATGTCCACTGTGGATCTCCAAGACTCCCTTGTGTTTTAATTACTTGTGAGGCTGTGACCCCAGCTCACTGTCCTCTCAGTTCTGCTTCTTAAACCCTGGGCCCACAGGGTCCCCTGCAGCCTGTGTGTCCCTGGACCAGGCACCCCAACCTGAGCAGTCCTCTCCTGTCCGTTTCTCCCATACCCGTGAACATGCCTCCTGGGGTGATGTGTCCAGGCCAGGCCCTGCCCCACCCACGACCCCGTCCTCCATGTTTCTCATCGCCCCCTGCCTCACCCAAGATTGCCTCCAGTCCCGCTCCCATCAGATCCCTTCCCTGTGGCCATTGAGGTTCTGTCTCAGTGAGCCCAGTTCTGTTCCTGCCCTTGCCCGCTCCAGCCCCTGCTGATGGTGGTGATGCTCAGAGGATGCCATCTCCTCTGTTCGGTCCTCACTTCTCCCCTGAGCCTGCACCCTGGACCTTTGCCTGGTGGATTCTTGCTCATCCTCCAGCTGTCAGTTTGCCAGGACACCTCCCCCAGCCCGAGACCCAGCTGGGATGCACACACATGCACTCGGCTGCTCACACGCATGCACACACGCGCACACACCTCACACCGTGCAGGCTGTCCATGGGCTGCTTTCCTTACTTCATGCCCCACTGCTGACCTTTACCATCTGCCTGCTCCGCCCCTGGGTAGAGACCACAGGGCTGCACTTGGCCCTGTGGTGTGAACAGTGAGGTCAACAGCCAGCCATGGAGCTTTTTCTGTTCCCTGTGGTGAGTCCTGCGGGCACCACACTCCCCTGGGTGGCTCGCTGAGCGCATCCTGCCCGTCCCAACACTGCAGACCCACATAGCAGACTTTCCGTGAAGAGACCACACCTGTCTCCACACCCACTAGTAACGATGGAGAGAACACCATCTGGGTGCCTGGTAGCCTTTTGTTTCCACTCTATTTCTGGTTTTGAAATCCAGCAAACAGAGGCTTTGTCCCTGCTCTACGATGAACCTCGGTAGCATCATAACCCACACTGTCCCCTGTCTGTTAACGTCCACAGTGCGAGTCGGGGCTTCCCTGGTGGCTCAGACAGTAAAGAATCTGCCTGCACTGCAGGAGACCCAGGTTCCGTCCCTGGGTCAAGAAGATCCCCTGGAGAAGGGAATAGCAACCTACTCCAGTATTCTTGCCTGGAGACTCCCATGGACAGAGGAGCCTGGAGGGAACAGTTTATGGGGTCGCAAAGAGTTGGGCACGACTGAGCAGCTAACACACAAACACGCGCACACACAATGCAGATTGGTGGCAGGTAGACTGATTTTCCCCCTGGAGGTGTGGGATGGGCCACAGGCTTAAGTGGCCTCAGCCAGTGACTTCACACTTCTTAGGAGTGGCCCTCTGCTCCTCATTGCTCGCCTGGGAGCTCATGAGGGTTAGAAAATATCACATGTGAAGACTGTAAAGTGGTGTCACACATGAGGCACCACATGTGTGTCAGAGCAGCGATGCCTCATGAGGGGGTGATGGTGAGTCCTGGCGGGGCTGCCAGGGATGACAGCACATGGACAAGAGACCCAGGGCCATGATCCCTGCAGGGGGTACAGAGATGGACACAGCTGAGCCCCATGCCAGCTCATCCCCAAACTGGCGCATGCGTCCTTGGGTGGCTGACAAGGGTCCCAACCATCTCTCACCCAATGCTTCTCCCCTCTACCCCTCAGATGCCAAGCAAGAGGCTGGTGGGTCTTGTTTCTGCAGAAGCCATATTCTGCTGTGTTTGGCCCTTTTCTGGAACATGGAAGAGGCTGCTGCCCACTAGCCTGTGGCCGGCCCGGATGCCGGTCTGTCCATCTCAGAAGTGCTGGCTTCCGTGCCAGCTTGACAACCCCCCTCACCCTGGCGCTGGATTTTTTCATGGCTCAGCACGTGGCACGGAGCTTTGTTTCCCTCTAAAGTGCCTCTGAGGGCAACAGAGGTGCTGGTGGCCTGCCCCAGGGAGGCACCTGCCGGCTGTACACCCAGAGTGGGCAGGGCGCCTCGCCCATCCGTCCTTGTGCGGCTCCAAGGCTGCTCCTCGGGGCACGAAGCTGTGTTTGTGAGTCTTGGGGAGAAGACCAAGCGGGGGCTCTGCAGGGACCCCAACTGTTTATGCCACGAGTTCAGTCTCTGAGCCACAAGGGAAGCCCAAGAATACTGGAGTGGGTAGCCTATCCCTTCCCCAGAGGATCTTCCAGACCTGGAATCAAACCGGGGTTTCCTGCATTGCAGACGGATTCTTTACCAACTGAGCTATCTATGCCGCGGGTTCAGTTTCTGGTTTTGGGTGAACTGGGCCTGTCCTGCTTTGTTCTCCCTTCTAGTGGGCTCAGAAGGAATCATCTCCCTGTCTCAGCAGTTTCATTTATTGCTGTGTGTGTGTGTGTGTGTGTGTGTGTGTGCGTGTGTGTGAGACACACATACCTGTGCCCGAGCTGAGCTCTGGGGCATCCAGGGCTGACCTTGAGTGCTGGCCTGGCCTGGATCAGCAGCGGCTGCTTGTTGTACATTTTGACTCTCTTGTCCCTCCCCCGGCTCCCCTGTGCCCCTTAACAATTGGCTAACAGTGATGCTCTGTGTTGCCTTCACAAACAGAACCTTCAGCACCAGAGACCTTGTTGGAATGCGAGCTCTGGTCTTCAGATCAAGGATGTGTCCTGACCCGGTTCTGGGCGTGGAAGTGGGACCGGGGTCTGGACAGTGTCCCCCGGCACCCCCGCAGTGGGGCCCCATGCAGTGGGGCTCAGACCCAAGTAGGAGCTTCCAGTATCCGGACAGCATGCTCACGCACAGCCCGCTCGCTCTCGTCTCCACTGTACGCAGGTTGCCTCTCTGAGTTCACGCTTGGTTCTCGAGTAAACGCTTTCGCTTAAATGTCTTCTCCACTTGTGGAGGCCAGTTTCTCACACAAGCCAATTTAAGAAGGCTCCAACCAGACCAGCCTGGAGTGCCGGGCATCTGCGAGGGTGGCAGTGCCCCCAGGTGAGGGCACAGGCAAGGGTCCTGGTGTCCAGGGTTCCGGGGTGGCTTGTGGCTGATGCTTCAGGGCTTTAAAGATCATGGGGCACTTTCGGTTTTCTGTAGCTCCTTCAGCATGTGGTGGTCGGTTGTTGTTCCTAGGAATCTGTCCCATTAGCTGTGTTTGCACATCAGGAGCTGCTCAGAACCCTCAGCGTCTGCTTGTGCCTCCCCCACCTCCTGACGCTGTCCATGCGGTCTCTCATTGTGTCCTGATTCTCTTGCCAAAACACAGCCAATTTTACTCATCCTTTCAAAGACTCACTTTTTGGGTTTCTGCATGTTTTTCGTTTCATTAATTTCTGCTTTCTAGGTTATTTCCTTCCTTCCTCTTAATTTACTTTGTTTTTCTAACATGTTTTATGTCATTTGTTTTCAGCCTTCTAAAAATTTCTCCCCTAAAGTATAACCTTTGATCCCTTTAAGAACTTTTAGCTGCAGCCTAAAGTTGCGAAATGACATGTTTTTGCTACTATTTCATTCAACAGATTTTCCTAGTATAGTATCTTAATTGATTTTTAAATTGTTAATTACTCTTTTAAAATTAATTTTTGTTGGAGTACAGTTGCTCTACAATGTTGTATTAGTTTCTGCTGTACAGCAGAGTGAGCCAATTATACATATACATATATCCTCTCCTTTTTGGGTTTGCTTCCCATTTAGGTCACCACAGAGCACGGAGTAGAGTTCCCAGTGCTTAACAGGAGGTTCTCATTAGTTCTCTGTTTTATACATAATATCAATAGTGTATCGCGTCAATCCCAGTCTCCCAATTCACCCCACGCCCTCTTTCCTTCCTTGGCAATGTACATCCATCTGCGACCATTCTCTGCATCTGCATCTCTATTTCTGCTTTGCAGAAAAGCTCGTCAGTGTCATTTTTCTAAATTCCAGAAGCGATACAATACAGTGTTTTTCTCTTCCTGACTCCCTTCACTCTGACCGTCTCTAGGTCCATCCACGTCTCTGCAGGTTGTACAGTCCTGTTCCTTTTTGTGGCTGTACAGCCCTGTTCCTCTTTGTGGCTGTTCTCTTTCTGACTCCCTTCACTCTGACCGTCTCTAGGTCCATGCACGTCTCTGCAGGTTGCACAGTCCTGTTCCTTTTTGTGGCTGAGATCCCATCGTGTGTCGGCAGCACGTCTTCATCATCTGTTCTTCTGCTGATGGACCGTCTAAGTGTATGAGAATTTTTCCCAGTGTCTTTTTTGTTACCTTTTTCTTTTGCATTAGTAAATTTTGGTCAAAGAATATACTCTGATTGATGCCTGTCTTTTGAAATTTGTTGAGGCCTGTTTTATGGCTAGCATTATAGTCACATTTTATAAATGCTCTGTGCATCTTTGAAAAGACTGTATTCTGTGATTGGTGAGATTAGTTTTGGTAGGTTCATTAATCATGTTGTTTAAACCTCCTATATTAGGTCTTGGCAAAAATAGAGCCCGTAGGCTTAATCTGGCTTGCCACCTATTTCTAGAAATAAATTCTTTTTTTGTTTGTTTTGTTTTAACTTTTATTTTTTGGTCATGCCACATGGCATGTGGGATCATGATTCCCTAATTACCAGAAATCAAACCTGTGGCCTCTGCAGTGGAAGCACAGAGTCTCAACTACTGGACTTACAGGGCAGTCCCTAGAGATAAATTCTCATGGGATCACATCCACATCCTTGGTTTATGTATTGCCATGGTCTCTATTCATTTGCCCTGAAAAATCTAAAATATTTACTCTTTGGCCCTTTCCAGAAAAGTGTTTGCCAACTCTTGTATCTTCAGTCATTTATTTTATCTATTTTATCAAATACAGAGAGCGGGTCTGTTAGAATCTTCAGTTATCATTGTAGATTTGCCTACTAATTCTTGCATTCCATCAGTTTTTGTTTTATATGTTTGGGGCTGTGTTATTTGTGACACAGTTTAAAATTGTGGTATCTTCTTCATGCATGACATGTCTGTCGTATGAAGTAATCGTCTGTCTCCACTAGTGTGTCTTGCCTGTAAGTCGGCTTTGTCTGAGATTCATAGAGCTGAGCCTCTGGGTAGTATTTGCCTTGTGTACTCCTTCTGTTCTTTTATTTTTAACTCTTTTTTATTTTTAAGTCTTAGATGTACCTTGTAAACATATCCATGTTGGGTGAACCAGAAAGTTCATTTGGGTTTTTCTGTAACATCTTACGGAAAAACCCAAACAAACTTTCTGGCCAACCCAATATAATTAAAGTGGTTTTTTTAACATGGTATTTTAATTTGAAGTTTGATTTTCTTTTTTAAAAATTCTGACAATTAAGAATTTTAGAGCCATTGTAAATGTAATTACAGATAGATTTGAGTTTAAATCTACCATCTTATATTTTACTATTTTATCTATGCTATGTTTCTTTTTTCTTTCCTTCTCCTTTCTTTTTTGAGTTGGTTATTGATCCGTTCTTTCTTTTTTTTTTTTTTTACCTCTACCACTAGGAAGTTATAGACTTTTTCTGCACCTTTGATGGTTTTCCAGAAATTACAACATTCTTAGTTATCAAATGTCTAAAACTAACCTGTACTTTACTCTTGGGGGAACCCAAGGATCTGAGATCACCCCACTACCCCTTCCAAGTGTTACTGTATATTTAACTTTTTTAACCCACTAGCCTTTGCTGCTTTATCCTCAGTATTAGTCTTGTTTAGATTTGTAGACGTACCTGCCTCTTTCTTTGCTCTTTCTTCTTTTTGCATCTCCGGCATTCCATCTGAGCTCACTTCTTCCTGTTCAAGCATTAGAAATTTCATGCATTAGAAATTCCTTTCATCAGGTTCTGAGGTGGCAATCTTTCCCCACTTTTGTTTGGGTTTCCATGCTGCTCTGGAGATGGGCTTGCCTGTTGTAGAATCCAGGTTGGCTGTTGGGTCCTTTCAGTGAGACATTGTGTGCTGGCCTCTGACATCCTTTGTTTGCTAACAAACCATTGTCAGGCTATCCCTTCTTTGCAGGTAATCTGATTTTTTCTCTGGCTTTTAACATCAAAATTAAAAGTCTTTGTTTCAAAGGATGCCATCAAGAAAGTGAAAAGACAACCCACAGGATGAGAGAAAGTATGCGAATAACTCATTTGACTAGGGGCTTGTACTAGAAGGTAGAAAGAGCTCTGGCGAGGCTGTACGGCCAGTACCTGAGCGCCGGTGATATTCTTGAGCAGGGACAGTGAGTGGGGAGGTCCTGCCACCTGCCGCCGGCTCTGACCGCACCCTCCTGCCTGTGCTGTTGCTCACCTGGACCACCCCTCCATCCCGTCTGTGTGCAGGAGAATCGCCCGTCATCTCTCCAGACGTCATGAGCATCACCGTTCTATACAGCCACAGCCTCTGCCTCCGATATGGTCAGCGCCTCTCAGCTAAGTGCAGTGGTGCCCACTTGGATGAGTGAGAAATGGAATGTAAACGTGGGATCCCAACATCCACTTCTAGCCGTGACGGGGTGACCTGGACCAGATCTCACATCCCGCGTTGAACAGCAGGAAAAAACAAACAGAAGCATGTGAGGTTGCAATGTCAAACACCGCACGGCAGGAGCGCTGGACAGTGACCCCACAGGAGGGATGCCCCCTTCAGCTCATCCCCTGCACCTGCCAGCTGAGCACAGGGAGGGTGGTGGAGGCGTAGCCCAGTGACCAGGGCTCCAGGGAGGCTGGAATCGGTGGGGGAAATGCGGGAGAGGATAGGAGTACATGAATCAGGAGCTCTAGGGCGCTGAGCACAGAACCCGCACCCTGCGCTTAGACCCTGTTGACCATCGCAGGTGTGGGAGATGCCCCCAAGGTCAGGGGACCTGGAAGAGCGTGAGTATCATTATTTCCTCAGTTCACATGGGCTGTGAGTGAAGTTGCATACTCAGCAGCCAGGTGAAAAGACCTCACAGTTCAGAGGGCATTGAGCAGGGTCCTCAAAGGCCGTAGTGTCCTCCCCAGACGTGAGCCTGCTCAGAACCCATAGACACAAAGCTTGAAGGAAGCCTGGAGAGAGTTGAACAACTCTTGAGTAAGTTAACAACATCCACTAATGAGGCCTGACAATATTTGAGGGATGAGAACAAACTCACCCCCAAACATGCCACATTCACAGTGTCCAGGAACCAGGTAGAAATTATTTGTCGTGCAAACAGGTGGGAAAATGTAACCCAGAAGTTGAGAAAAATCAATTAGAAACAGATCCAGGTGGATCCACACTATCCAGATGGTAGAATCAGGATAGAAGGATGTTAAAAATGTCTGTTATAAATATGGCCCATGTGTTCAGTGACACAGAGAAGCTATGCACAAGGTGAGGAGAAAATGAATGGTGTAAAAAAAGACCCAAGTCTTCTAGAGAGGAAAGCCCTGAGCTGGATGGGTTCATAATGGGTCAGACGCTGCAGACACAAGATCAGTATTATTGAAGATATAGCACCAGAAACTTTCTAAAAATGAAACACAGGAAAGAGGCAGGGAAAAAAAAACAACATCATCAGTGTAACCATAAAGAGGGGTAATAAATAGGAAATTGAAAAGGATGTGTGATGGAAAATATTTGAAAGAAAATGGCTAAAATTTTGCAAATTTGGTGAAAATTTATTTTCAAGGAGATCCACAAATCCCAAGCAGAAGAAAACTATGCCACTGCAGTATTCTTGCCTGGAGAATCCAATGGACAGAGCAGCCTGGCGGACTACTGTCCTTGGGGCCGCAAAGAGTCGGAGAAATGACTGAAGCAACTCAGCATAAAACAAAATTCTGACACATGCTATGGCATGAATGAACCTTGAGGACAGGCTGCGCCATGACATGAGTCAGACACAAAAGGACAAACGCTGGAGTGACCCACTTATGTGAGGCCCCTGGAGGAGTCAAGTCCCAGGGACAGAAGGCAGGATGGCGGGGCCAGAGGCTGGGGAGGGGGAGGGGAGTGAGTGAGTGATGGGGCCGAGGTTCAGCGTGGGAAGATGGACAAGGTCTGTGATTGGACAGTGCTGACAGCAGCTCAGCGGTGTGAATGCTCTTAAGGCCACTGAGCTGGACACAGCACAATGATTTAAATAGTGACTCATACCTGAGGTTTAAAACAAACACAAAAAAACAAGGACTAAACTTAGCCAGTAGGCCTGGTTTTGGCTTCCTTGATCACAAGCTAAGCCGTAGTGGAGGAGGGCTGTGCTGACCTGGAGACGAGGCTGTCTGCAGAGTTAGTGGGTTTGGAGGAAGGTGAGAGCTGCTGAGGCCAGCATGGTCATTGTTCTGGGAGCTGGAGCCTCGTCGCCCAGAGGCCAGAGACCTGAAGGCTGTTCTGCTCCTCTTCCGAGGCAGGAGGCAGCCCACCTTCAGCTGCTCTTGCCAGCCCCCCACGGAGGTTGAAATTGCTTTGCAGCCCTTCCTGGGGTGTGCCCTCTGCCTCTCTCTGGGTATGTTCATTTATGGGCCATCTGTCAGGCCTCCTTAGAAGGCAGAGGACAGTAGCAGCTCTCGGAAAGGCCCTGCGAGGCTGTGTCCTTGGTGTTTGCCTCAGCTGGCGGACTCTTCAATTCATCAGGAAGTCAGGTTCATTCATAACCATCCGCCTCCCTGATGTGCAGACTCTTTTGATTTCAGGGTAACGGCATGTAGTTTGTTCGCTGGTATTTTTCTAGTCCTGCCTAACTACACTGTGTTGTGTCTTTCACTTTCAGGCCTTGAAGTTAGAAACCTCCAAGGACGATTCTCCCGCTGACCCTGTTGACCCTGGGCCTCGGTGAGTCCAGAGAGGGAGGGGCCTGATGCCTTAGCCGCGTGTGTGTGCGCATGTGCGGTTGTGTGTGTGCGTGTGTTTATTTTTGTCCCCTGGAGCAGTCCCAGCCAGACAGGGTCCCACCCCAGTCCTCTGGACCTGGCTCCGTTGGGAGACACGGAAGTTCCTCGCTTGGAGAGCCAGGCTCGCTGGCCCAGCCTCAGTGACACTGAGGGGACGGACGGAGTGGGCACAGTTGGGCCTTAACGCATTGCTGGTTGATTTTCCTAAAGGAGTCCAGCAGGGCTGTGGGGGAGGCACCAAGAGCCTTCTGATCAGCAAAGCACATTGCTCTGTGCATGGCAGCCGTGTGTTATCAGCACTGCTTTGTTTCTGGAGGAGAGTGGCCAATGGCACTGGTCATCAGCCAGGCCTTTCCCGGAAGCACAGAACTGGGGAGGTCAGAGATGGAAGTCAGTTTGGTCTCCCTCTTTCGGGGTTTGGGGGCCTCAAGTTCTGTAGCCACTGAGGGCTGGGAACAGGAGCGGGAAGAGAGCAGCGAGTCAGAGACTCAGTGCTCTTCAGCTACTGGGCAATTCCCAGATTAGACTGATAACCAAGCACCCAACGAGATTAACTCAACGTTGACAGGAAGAAACGACGTTCAGTTACCTGCATACAACTGAACAGTTTTTAGAGACAGGAAAGATATAGCAACCTCTCCCCACCCTACCACCACCACAATAAGCTAGTAGTCATCAGTAGTGAAAGTTAAAGCAAATCGTTTGCTTATGACTTGAACTGGTACCTCTAAAAGATACCCAAGTGTCTAATAACAATAAACATCTGAAAAGATGTGTGATGCAGTCATCAGAGAAATGGAAGTTACAGACCACGGTGTGCTGGTGTGATGAGTGGAGATGAGGCAGGTGGACAAGGGTAGGAGCAGGGGGCTCATCAGTCACTCTTACCTCTGTTTTTCTGCAAGTCAGCTCCTAGCTGAGCACTTAAAAACCCCTCATCACTCAATTCTCTTCCCCTCTGTGAACAGCGAGTCTTACCTGTGTTTTTCTGAGGAGGACACAGACTCACGATGCTGCCTTTGCCCTGAGGGCAGGGGGGTGTGGTCCTGTCCCTGCCGCTCCTGCTCCCAAGCCCTGGTGGACTCTGGTGCTGGTCATGGCGTCCTACCCCAGCTCTTCGGGAAGCTGGGAGCACGCTCAGACCTTGGCTGTGTGGATTCTCAGGCCCTGGGGCCTGAGCGCTCCTGAGAAGCACCCCGCTTGCCACACGGCCCCAGGCACAATGATGGTCACTGGCTCTGCACCACCACCCCCTCCCCGCCCCCGCCACTGATGAATGGTAAAACAAACTAAGCATTTCTCCTTCGTAGCTTACTGCAGTTTTAGCTCACACGAGTTTTCCATTAGCTTTTCTTACAAGTTTTAAGGTGATTAGAAGGTTTTCCTTAGTCTTTCTTAGGTACTGATGCTGAAACAGTGCTGTTCCCTGCCTGCCCCCATGGCCCACATGGATCTCAGAACTCAGTCCGAGGTGGGGGTGGGGGGGTGGGGGTGCAGAGGGAGGGGCTGTGAGGGCAGATAAGGTGGGAGGCCCCCCTACTCGGCCATGTTTGGGGACAGGTCCTCTTTGTTCTAAACAAGACATGAGGGGACTCACAAAGGGCTCAGACTTTGACAGGCCAAGTTGTGTCTGGAAGAGGCTGGTGTCCTGCAAGGCAAGCTTTTTCCCTTAAACACAATCTTATTCAGGTTCAGCCTAATTGATTAGGCCTTGTAATGGTTGCAAAGACAGAAGATTGGAGCTTTATAAGCCAGCAGGTAACTTTTTGTTAATATTTACATTTTAATTAAAGAAATGATGTATGCTTGTAAAAATTAAACACAAAACCAAACCTAATAAGTAAATCAAAATTTCATTCTTTCCTCCATCCCAAATCCCACCTTTTTTTTTTTTCTGGAGGGAACCGCCACTGTAAATGGTTTGTGGTTTATCCTTCCAGAACTTGTCAACATACACATGAGAACATTTATGCAGTTTCTGAAAATGTTTATGTGTCATGACGTCTGTCTGTGGGGCTTGATTTTAACCTGCTTGGGGTCTTTTAACATACACAGACCTACCTTGTTTAAAAAGACGTAGCTTCCTCTTTTATGTATGTTCCAAAGAGCATGATTGGACATACATATACAAACAAACACGTACACATGCATACACGCACACACAAGCTTTGTAAGAAGTCTGGCTGATAATTCCAGAGCACGATACCTGGTTCTGGTTTTCAGTTTCTTAGACCCGGAGGGTGCTTTCATGACTTGAGATATGTGTGTCTTCTCAGAAAGTGTAACTGGCACGTTCATCCTCCTGTTCAGGGGCTGTGTGGAGGGGGTTGGGTGAGCGCAGTGGGGACGATTGGCAGAGAGCAAGGCTCACCCTCTCGGACACTGCGTCAGTGTGAGCGGCCCTGCCCGGCCCCAGGTCCCCCCCTGCCCGTGTAGAATCCCTGGCTGGTGCTGTTTGTAGGTTGGGGGTGGGGTGGGGTGGGTTAGGCTCTACAAGAACAGTGGCCTGGGCCGGATTCCCTTGCCACCCAGGAGCTTCTGTTTTCTGGAACATTCCACACTGTGTTCCTCTCGTTGAGACACATGTAAGGGTATGTGCACACGTGGTTATGTTCAGCTGGTCATCAGTTCAGTAACAGAGCCATGTCCTTCAAGCATGTAAAGAGCAAGCACAGCAGAAGCACAAGCAGGCGGGGGCCTTGGTCTGACTCTGCTCCACCAACGAGGCCCCGTGTCCCCGAGACACCATCTGCCTGACGGCCCCTTGTCTCCTGGTGAACAGAGCTGAGGCTAGAGAGTCCTCTGGAGCCCTTGCGGAGCCTGAGCACCCACATGGCTCACTCTGCTCCAAGGGGTCTCGCTGCCCCAGGGATGGGCGTCTGGTCTGGAGCCGCCTTCCCACACTCGGTTCCGGCCTGCTTGAAGTGGTCTCCCGCTGGCTTGTGTGTTAATTTACATTCAGAAGCATGTCCGTGGAAGCACAGGGACCCCAGGGCCGAGGCGGGTGGGTGCTAGAGGCCAGCCTGTGAGTGCCTGTCCCATCGTCCATGTGTGCCCCTTCTCAGCTTCAGCGCTGCTTTGCTGTCCTCCTGGCCCCCCAGCAAAGTGAGCTTCTCTCAAGGGAACCACTGGCTGCGAGGGGACCCAGGGGAGGGAGGCCCTGCCCAGCTGCCAACCTATCCCTTGGTATCACCGATAACTTGCCTTAAGAGCTTCTTGGATTTTATAGACAATCATATCACCTACGGGTTATGATTGTCTAAAAAGAAAGAAAGCTGGTTTCCTTCTTTTTCACCCTGATTTCTGTTACTTCTTTCCTTGTCTCATCACAGAAGCTGCAGTGAGCTTTCTGAGGATTAGGAGTCTCAAGGGTGGACGTCCCTAAACAGTCATGGATGGCACTGTCATCAGCTGCTTTTCCTGAATCTCATGACATAATCATGTTTTTTCTTTTTTAGTCTCTACTGACAATTATTAGATCAATTGAGTTTCTATGGTAGATCGTTCCTGTGTCCTGCCATAAACCAAACTTGGTCATGATGTTTTGTTTTCGTTAACTATGTGATGAAATCAGTTTGCTAAGATATATGTATTGCATATGTCTGTGTTCACACATCTGATTGACCTTTTAAGTAACAGGCCATGGACTAGGCTACAGTCCATGGGGTTGCAAAGAGTGTGAAACAACTTAGCAACAAAATAACAACAGCAAACCATCAAACCATCCTTGCATTCATGGAGCAGACCCCACTTGGTCCTGCCATATTGTCTTTTTAACCTGCTGTTAGATTCTGTTTGCTAATTTGTAAAGGAAGTTTTGTATTTGTTTTCATAAGTAAAGAGCAATAGTTCTCAAAGTTTTGGTCTCTTTACACTCTTAAAAAATTATTGGGGACCGTATAAAGCTTTTGCTTTTGTGAGGTATAACTTCCATTGTTCTCAGCTGAGGGTGATCCTTCCTCTACACAGGGGTACATTTGGTGATGTGAGGAGAGGTTTTTTGTTGACACCGCTGGTGTGTTGGGGGTTTCTACCGGTGTCTAGTGGGTAGAAGGCAGGTGTCCTGCGATGCACGGAACAGCCCCACCGCAGCCCTACGGCAGAGGTCCCAAATGTCAGCAGTGCCACAGTCGCACAGAACGTAAAAATGTTATCTAACGATTCACTTAAGAGAGCAGCAATAAACCCATTGTGTGTTAACATAAAGAATATTTTTTAATAAAAACTATATTTGAGCAAACTCCAGGAGATCAGTTCAGTTCAGTTGCTCAGTCGTGTCCGACTCTTTGCAACCCCATGAATCGCAGCACGCCAGGCCTCCCTGTCCATAACCAACTCCCGGAGTTCACTCAGACTCACGTCCATCGAGTCAGTGATGCCATCCAGCCATCTCATCCTCTGTCGTCCCCTTCTCCTCCTGCCCCCAATCCCTCCCAGCATCAGAGTCTTTTCCAATGAGTCAAGTCTTCACGTGAGGTGGCCAAAGTACTGGAGTTTCAGCTTTAGCATCATTCCTTCCAAAGAAATCCCAGGGCTGATCTCCTTCAGAATGGACTGGTTGGATCTCCTTGAAGTCCAAGGGACTCTCAAGAGTCTTCTCCAACACCACAGTTCAAAAGCATCAATTCTTCGGCACTCAGCTTTCTTCACAGTCCAACTCTCACATCCATACATGACCACTGGAAAAACCATAGCCTTGACTAGACGGACCTTAGTCGGCAAAGTAATGTCTCTGCTTTTGAATATACTATCTAGGTTGGTCATAACTTTTCTTCCAAGGAGTAAGTGTCTTTTAATTTCATGGCTGCAGTCACCATCTGCAGTGATTTTGGAGCCCCCAAAAATAAAGTCTGACACTGTTTCCACTGTTTCCCCATCTATTTCCCATGAAGTGATGGGACCAGATGCCATGATCTTCGTTTTCTGAACGTTGAGCTTTAAGCCGATTTTTTCACTCTCCACTTTCACTTTCACCAAGAGGCGTTTTAGTTCCTCTTCACTTTCTGCCATAAGGGTGGTGTCATCTGCATATCTGAGGTTATTGATATTTCTCCCGGCAGTCTTGATTCCAGCTTGTGTTTCTTCCAGTCCAGCGTTTCTCATGACGTACTCTGCATATAAGTTAAATAAGCAGGGTGACAATATATAGCCTTGACATACTCCTTTTCCTATTTGAAACCAGTCTGTTGTTCCATGTCTAGTTCTAACTGTTGCTTCCTAACCTGAATACAGATTTCTCAAGAGGCAGGTCAGGTGGTCTGGTATTCCCATCCCTTTCAGAATTTTCCACAATTTATTGTGATCCACACAGTCAAAGGCTTTGGCATAGTCAAGAAAGCAGAAATAGATGTTTTTCTGGAACTCTCTTGCTTTTTCCATGATCCAGCAGATGTTGGCAATTTGATCTCTGGTTCCTTTGTCTTTTCTAAAACCAGCTTGAACATCAGGAAGTTCACGGTTCACGTATTGCTGAAGCCTGGCTTGGAGACTTTTGAGCATTACTTTACTAACATGTGAGATGAGTGCAATTGTGTGGTAGTTTGAGCATTCTTTGGCATTGCCTTTCTTTGGGATTGGAATGAAAACTGCCCTTTTCCAGTCCTGTGGCCACTGCTGAGTTTTTCAAATTTGCTGGCATATTGAGTGCAACACTTTCACAGCATCATCTTTCAGGATTTTAAATAGCTCAATAGGAATTCCATCACCTCCACTAGCTTTGTTTGTAGTGATGCTTTCTAAGGCCCACTTGACTTCACATTCCAGGATGTCTGGCTCTAGATGAGTGTTCACACCATCGTGATTATCTGGGTTGTGAAGATCTTTTTTGTACAGTTCTTCTGTGTATTCTTGCCACCTCTTCTTAATATCTTCTGCTTCTGTTAGGTCCATCCCATTTCTGTCCTTTATCAAGCCCATCTTTGCATGAAATGTTCCCTTGGTATCTCTAATTTTCTTGAAGAGATCTCTAGTCTTTCCCATTCTGTTCTTTTCCTCTATTTCTTTGCATTGATTGATGAAGAAGGTTTTCTTATCTCTTCTTGCTATTCTTTAGAACTCGGCATTCAGATGCTTATATCTTTCCTTTTCTCCTTTGCTTTTCACTTCTCTTCTTTTCACAGCTATTTGTAAGGCCTCCTCAGACAGCCATTTTGCTTTTTTGCATTTCTTTTCCATGGGGATGGTCTTGATCCCTGTCTCCTGTACAATGTCACGAACCTCCGTCCATAGTTCATCAGGCACTCTATCTATCAGATCTAGGCCCTTAAATCTATTTCTCACTTCCATTATATAATCATAAGGGATTTGATTTAGATCATACCTGAATGGTGTAGTGGTTTTCCTTACTTTCTTCAATTTGAGTCTGAATTTGGTAATAAGGAGTTCATGATCTGAGCCACAGTCAGCTCCTGGTCTTGTTTTTGTTGACTGTATAGAGCTTCTCCATCTTTGGCTACAAAGAATATAATCAATCTGATTTCGGTGTTGACCATCTGGTAATGTCCATGTGTAGAGTCTTCTCTTGTGTTGTTGGAAGAGGGTGTTTGCTATGACCAGTGCATTTTCTTGGCAAAACTCTGTTAGTCTTTGCCCTGCTTCATTCCGCATTCCAAGGCCAAATTTGCCTGTTACTCCAGGTGTTTCTTGACTTCCCACACCCAGGAGATAGTGAAGGACAAAGAAACCTGGCATGCCACGGTCTATGTGGTCGCAAAGAGCTGGGCACTGAAAAACAACAATAACAACATTTTCCAAAGCTGAAAAAAAATATAATGAGGAGAGATTGTTTTATATATTCCTGTTGTTGGCGTTGTTCAGTCACTAAGTTGTGTGTGACTCTTTGTGACCCTGTGGACTGCAGCACGCCAGGCTCCTGTGTCCTCTACTATCTCCTGGAGTTTGCTCAAACCCATGTCCATCGAGTCAGTGATGCAATCCAGCCATCTTATCCTCTGTTGGCCCTTTCTCCTCCTGCCCTCAATCTTTCCCAGCATCAGGGTCTTTTCCAGTGAGTCAACTCTTTGCATCAGGTGGCCAAAGTATTGGAGCTTCCGCATCAATCCTTCTAATGAATATTCAGGGTTGATTTCCTTTAAGATTGACTGGTTTGATTTCCTTGCAGTACAGGGAACTCTCACGTTTTCTCCAGCACCACAATTTGAATGTATCAGTTCTGTAGTACCCAGCCTTCCTTATGATCCAACTCTCACATCCATACATGACTGCTGGAAAACCATAACTTTGACTATATGGACTTTTGTTGGCAAAGCAATGTCTCTGCTTTCTAATATGCTATCTAGGTTTGTCATAGCTTTCCTTCCAAGGAGCAAGGGTCTTCTAATTTCGTGGCTGCAGTGACTGTTCACAGTGATTTTGGAGCCCAAGAAAATAAAATCTTGTCACTGCTTCCACTTTTTCCCCTTCTCTTTGCCATGAAGTGATAGGACTGGATGCCATGATCTCTGTTTTTTGAATGTTAGATTTTAAGCCAGTTTTTTTTTCACTCTTCTCTTTCACTTTCATTAAAAGGCTCTTTAGTTCCTTTTCACTTTCTGCCATTAGAATGGTATTATCTACACATCTAAAGTTATTGATATTTCCCCCAGCAATCTTGATTCCAGCTTAGGATTCATCCAGCCTGGCATTTCACATGATGTACTCTGCATAGAAGTTAGATAAGCAGGGTGACAACATACAGCCTTGATGTACTCCTTTCCCAATTTTGAACCAGTCCGTTGTAACATGTCTGGTTCTCAGTGTTGCTTCTTGGCCTGCATACAGGTTTCTCAGGAGGCAGGCAAAGGGAAGTCACTCAGTTGCGCATGACTCTTTGTGACCCCATGGACGATAGCCTGCCAGTCTTCTCCTGTGAAAATTTCCAGTCAAAAGTACTGGAGCAGGTTGCCATTTCCTTCTCCAGGGGCTCTTCCGGACCCAGGGATCGAACCCAAGTCACCCACATTGCAGGCAGACTCCTTACAGTCTGAGCCACCAGGGAAGCCCCCTTTCCTTTAAAATTTTTCTACTGTTTGTTATGATCCACACAGCCAAAGGCTTTAGCACAATCAATGAAGCAGAAGTAGATGTTTTTCTGGAATTCTCTTGCTTTTTCGATGAAACAGCAGATGTTGGCAATTTGATCTCTGGTTTCTCTGCCTTTTCTAAATCCAGCTTGAACATCTGGAAGTTCTTGTTTCTCATACTGTTGAAGCCTGGCATGGAGAATTTTGAGTATTAGTTTGCTAGCATGTGAAATGAGTACAATTATATGGTAATTTGAACATTCTTTGGCATTGCCCTTCTTTAAGATTGGAATGAAAACTGACCTTTTCCAGTCCTGTAGCCACTGCTGAGTCTTCCAAATTTGCTGACATATTGAGTGCAACATTTTCACAGCATCATCTTTTAGGATTTGAAATAGCTCAGCCGGAATTCCATCACCTCCACTAGCTTTGTTCATAGTGTTGCTTCCTAAGGCCCACTTGACTTTGCACTTCAGGATGTCTGGCTCTAGGTGAATGATCACACCATTGTGGTTATTTGAGTCATTAAGACCTTTTTTGTACAGTTCTTCTGTGTATTTTTTGCCACCTCTCTTAACCTCTTCTGCTCCTGTTAGGTCCTTACTGTTCCTGTCCTTTATCAGGCCCATCCTTGCATGAAATGTTCCTTTGTTACCTCCAGTTTTCTTGAAGAGATCTCTAGTCTTTCCCATTCTATTGTTTTCTTCTTTTAGGCATTGTTCATTGAAGAATGCCTTTTTATCTCTCCTTGCTGTTCTCTGGAACTCTGAGTTCAGTTGGGTATACCTTTCTCTTTCTCCTTTGCCTTTTGCTTCTCTTCTCTCCTCAGCTATTTGTAAATTTATATTACTACAGTGTAGTAAACCTCTCAAGCATATGATGTAATAGGAGACCCCTGAAGTATCTGCAGATGGTGAAGGACAGGGAGGCCTGGTGTGCTGCTCTCCATGGAGTCGCAAAGAGCCAGACAGGACTGAGCAACTGGACCGAACTATCTGCCTCTGCATTCAGTTCGCTTTACTGCACAGTGTGGTGGAGCTAGTGATGAAAACTCCACTTTATCAAGAATGTGCTTGGAAAACAGATGAGTCTGATCCCACGACAGGGTCTTAGGGTCCCCTGGGTTTCCCAGATCACTCCTGAGAACCGTTGGTTTAGACAAATTCCCTTTTTTCTGTGTTAATTCTCACATAGTAAATTCAGGGTCACACTTCCTTCATAAAAAGGCACTTGGAAATTTCCTTCCTTTCTTATGTTCTGGAGAAGGTTAAATTATGTTAAGAATCTGATCTTATAGGGTTGATAGAATTCTCTTGTGAGTCATCTGGGTTTGGTATCGTTCATTAATTTTTAATTCTATAAAATTAGGTCTGCTCAGACTTTCTATCTTTTCTGTGGTCACTGTTTTTATAAAAAAATTTTTCTTCTCTTAGAAAATTCTCTATTTCACCCAAGTTTTCAAGTTTATTTACATAGAGATGTACAATTCTTTCCATGATTTTTAAAACAACTTTATTTTCTTTTGATGGTTATTCTCTCATACTTTGTGTATTCTGCCTTTCCTTAGTTTATTTTTCTTGCTATAGGGAACTTACCTGTTTTACTGATTTTTTTTCCAAAACCAGCTTTTAAGCTTTAGTCATTAATTAGAATACTTTCTTCCTAACTCATTTTTGCTTTTACTTTTATTAATTCCTTCAGTGACTTTTAAATTTTCTTCTAACTTTCTGAATTGGAGGCTTAACTCTCTTATTTTCCTGTTCTCATTTCTAAAGATTTAAAGTATTTAATGTGATAAATTTTCCTGTAAGCACTGGTTTCGTTTTCATTGTGTTTTCTAGGAATTTTGCAGTTGGGGGTCTCTACTTTTCCCTGGAGAGTAACTTGTCAGGGGAGAAGACTGACTTTCTGGGGCAAGGAAGCAGGCCTTTTCTGATTCCTGATTTTGTTACTCATTTCTAGGCAGTATTGTTTACATCTTACTTCCTGTTTAGGATTTGTTGAAAATTTCTTCATTGCTTAATTCATGGGCACTGTTTGTGAATGCTTCTGTGAGCAGCTGAGAGAAAGTGCGAAACAGGCCTGGCTGCTTGTCCTCCAGCTGCACTTCAACAGGCGGCATCATCTGAGGTCTCTCTTAGTTCTGGACCACTGTTCTTTCCTGGATTCAGAGCAAAGTACTGACATCTCCTGTTACTAGGAGATGCTTTGATTTGTTTCTGTGGTATCCCCGTGATTTCTGCTTCCTGAAACGTGAAGCTGCATTGCTCGGTATGTAGATCTAAACTTACATCTTCCTTGAGAATTTTAGTTTCTAGCATTATAAATATTCTTGCTTTGTGTCATTTAATTTCGCTTGCCTGACATTTTCTTCAAAATTTTGGACCCTATTTTTTGAGCATTCCTCGTGTTTATTTGTTCATTGTTTTCAATCTTGCTGACCTGTTTTGGTTGAGCTATTCTCTTATACCTAGCAGAGCTGAATTTTTGAAAATTTTTATTTTATTTTTAATTGGAGAATAATTTCAATATTGTGTTAGTTTCTGCCATACATCAACACGAGTCAGCCATGGGTATACGTATGTCTCCTCCCTCTTGAGCCCCCTTCCCCATCCCACTCCTCTAAATTGTCACAGAGCACCAGATTTGGGTTCCCTGCTTCATACAGCAAGTTCCCACTGGCTACCTATTTTACAAATGGTAATATGTATGATTCAGCGCTCCTCACAAGCCCGTATGAAAATGCTTCCCTTTGTGTACGTGTTCTTCATCCATTGGTACTGACCTGATCCATGTGTTTGGATTAATGCTGTCAGTATTCTGTGTATTTGGGGGGTGAATACGGATAGAATGGTACCCAAACACAGACACACTCCCCTGTTCTCTTTGTGGTGTCTGTTCTTGGCCTTTCTGGTATCTTGTTTTGTGTTTGGTGATGCTGACCCGACAGTCAGGAAAGTGTGCTTGGCCTTAGTGGTTACCTAGTATGAGCAGATTTATGTCAGATCTTGAGCCTCCTCCTTTCAGATAATGTCTATTGTTTTTCTCCTAAGAGCGATAGTAAGAGGCCCTGTGGCCTCCCTCCCCGCGCCATTCCCTTCCCTGGCACCTGCTCCGGACGGCCCTGCACACCCGGGCCCCCCTCGGTGTACCTGCTGCTGCTCGTGGAGTGGAGTGATGGGGTCACCTGCTGCCACCACGCCTCCTCCACACCCTCCCTCGCCCTGCCAGGTTGTTGAGTGCACAGCGTGTCTTGTCGGGTCAGCCTCCTGTGCTTGGACCCCTCTGTCCCCTGCAGCACATCAGAGCTCCTCGCTGGGCCTTCCGGTGGCCCGGGCGTGTCCTCCAGTCCTGTCACAGGCACAGGTTTGGGCACAGAGCCACTTGTCCCCATGTGCCAACCCTCTTCAGGGCTCCAGGACTTCTCGGCTCCAAGTCTGTGTCTCAATCTTAAGTCTCTCAGGCCAGCGTTCTTCCCGTGGGTGTTTGTGTGTCTTTCCTTTGCCTGTAGTTTCTGTCTTTCTGTGGTACTGTGTCTTAGCTTTGCTTATCTCCTGTGGTCTAGCATGCGACTGGACCTGTAGACTGCTGTGTATGCTTGTCGCGATCACTGATGAGCTTGGACTTCCTGCTCGTAATCATCTCGTTACCATCCTTCTCCTTTGCTTTCCCGCCTGCTCTTGAACTTAGCGTGTTGAACGTGTTCACTCACTCCTCCCTGTGGTACCCACCCTTCTGACCCTGGGATGCCTGAGATGGAGGCAGAGTGTATTCACGTCTCAAATAATGTGAAAACCTGAGGACCAGGGTTTGGGCACACGGTGTTTTCATGCCATGCTCTCTGGGCACATGCAGTACCGTGCCAGGTGTTTGCCCCTGTGCTCTCTGAGAGTCCCTGCTGTGACCAGACAGGCTCTGGGCATCGTCTGCAAATGAGGGACAGGGAGCCCCGAGGGTGACACTGGAGTGGGCAGCAGGGTGCATGGGCCCCAGCTGTGGCGCTCCCCACCTGCTCCTCACTCCCCGCCCCTGGCCTCCCAGGACCGTCAGCTGGCCTTTTTATCTCCTTCCTTCTCTGCCACAGATGCTGACAGTTCTTATTGCAGTAGTTCTTAGCCCAGCGGGTGCTTAAGTGCATGCTGGTCACCAACCACAGCCACCGCACTCCTGCCTCCCGCACCCCCGAGCACAGGGCCCTTCCTGGGGCAGCTCCTGCACTGGCTTAGGTGTGTGTGTCTTCTTCTGTGAGGGAGGGGCTCAGGGATGCTGGGGACACCAGGAGCTTGGCTTTATCGGGGCAGTGAAGCACCTTGCAGGAGCTCCACTATTTGGCACCTTGACAGCTTGTTTTCAGTGGTTGGTTGTGCTTCTGTTTGTCAGTAACCGGCCCCAGGGGGTTGGGTCTCTGAGTGAGTCTCCAGGGATCTTGCCTATCGTTTCCCGACCTCTGGAGTCTCAGGATGGGCCAGTGGGTGCCGGGGGAGGTGGGCACGTCCCACAGCCACAGTGCTGGGTGGCTGTGGTGGGGAACATCCCAGGAGCATGGGGTGGGGTGGGGGGACATCTTGGGAGGTCAGCAGAAGGTGCAGGCGTGAGGATGCCTCTGTGTCTTGATGCCACTCTCGTGAAGGCTTAACGAACACTTGGTGGGTCATTGTGAGAAAGTAGGCTTCTTTGTTTGGAGTGAAACCAGAATCCTTCCACCAGGATCTGGATGTGAGGAGCTGAAGCCTGAGGAAGGAGGGAGCACTGGTGGCTGGTGCCGGTGAGCTGGGGGACAGGGAGGACCATTTGCATGTTTTCTCTCTGCTGCAGGTACTTTGTGTCATTCGCACTAGAAAAATGCTGTAACCAGCGACACGTGTTGTCTGTCTTAGAAGTCAGGTTGCTCATAAAGAACCTGCCCCTCAGTGGTTGTGGAACAGGCCCTGGTCCGGGCTCCTGTGGCTGCTGGGAGGGTCTGCTGCTCTGTGGCTATGGGCCCTCGGTGTCCACTGGGGTTTGTTGGCTTGGAGAGGACCTGGCCACCATGACCGTGGACCTGCCCAGGCCCCCTCGGATGGGCCGTCCCAGCCAGAGGTCAGGCGCCCAGTGCGGAGGGTGAAGCACTGAGCCTGGAAAAAGGTTCAGCTGAGATCTTATTCAACACTCGCTAACTGCAGGGAAGGGCCAGCCACGTCCCATGTGCTGCTTGGGTCAGGGGTGGGCGAGGTGCCTGCAGACCTCTGTTTCGTGAGGGCAGAGGCTCCTGGGGGCTCAGAGGCTCCTGGGGGAGGTGACACAGAGAAACATGAAACGTGCTAAAGACCCACACTGGGACCCTCTGTCCTTTGCCAATTCGTAGGGGCCCTTCCTGGCTTCCGGGCTGCATTCCGGTGGGCAGTGGTGGGATGGGGGCTGAGGCGACAGTAATAAACAGATGAACACCAAAATGTCAGGTGACAGTTGCTGACAGGAGCCTGACTGGGGGTGTGGCAGGGCGGCAGGTGGGCTGGATGATGCGGGAGAACAGACAGCCCCTCCCAGGGGGGCAGCAGCCCCTCCCAGGGGGGCACAGGAGTGGGCTGGAGGAGGGTCAGACAGATGGCGGGACAGCTGGGTGGACGCAGTGCAGCCAGTGGGGGGCAGGGGGGTGTGTGGACGGCAGGCCTAGCAGCCAGGGGCTGGGGGATCTGTTCTTGGTTCAGCGGGGCCCACAGCAGATGCCTGGCATGGTCACGGCCTTTGCTGGACAGGGAGGCCCCAGCTGACTCAGGCTGGCGGGGGACTCGAGCGAAGGTCGGGAGAGGGTGGGCTGGGTGGCAGCACTGGGCAGAGAGCAGCTTGGCTTGCAGGGGGGTGAGTGCATGTGTGGTGCACACGTGTGTGGCACACACGTGTGTGGGGTGCGTGTGTGGGTGGGTGTGGTTCACCCATGTGCCTGTGCACATGTGTGGTACACACATGTGTGTGGGGTGCATGTGGTGCACATGTGCGTGTGGGTGTGGGATGCACATGGTACAGACGTGTGGGATGTATCTGTGGGCGTGCGTGTGGTGCACACGCGTGTGGGGGGGGAGGGAGGGCAGGAGTCAGGCATGTGGTGCACCAGCCCCTACCCCCAGCTGCGAGCCGTGGGAGATGTGGGGAGGGCACAGTGCTGATTCTGCCTTGTGCTCCAAGCTGGAATGTGTGGGAACATGCCCGGTGCCAGGAGGGCAGCCCAGGGCGGTTGTGTTTCACCAGGATTGGATTTGGCCTGGCAGGAGCCTCTTCTCTCAACCCTGTCTTCAGACACCATCTGTGACCCTGGTAGGGAGGTCACAGGCTCTGGGGTCGGGGCCTCGGGGGCACACGCACCAGCCATCCTCCTGCAGATGAGGAGCCGGAGGCTGAGTGTGCGTGTCTGCACGTGCACATGTGTCTGTGTATGCGGTAGCCTGTCCGAGGCTGACAGTTCGTCTCCCTGGAGCTGCCCTTTTGGATTTGGGGTCTGTCTCAGACCCCACACTGCTACCTGGCAATGTGGGTTCAAGGGTGTCTGAGACATTGTTTTCTTGCATTTGACTTTTTAGAATCAAAAATCTATGCAACTGGTAGAAGCTGTAAAGTGTTGCCCAGAGACTGTAGCTGGGGGCTCCTGTCCTTGGGAGTGGGGTTGCAGGGTGAAGGGTGGCCCTGGGGCTCCAGTGAGGGGATGGGGAGGCAGTTTCTTGGGTGACCCGCCTCCAGCTGAGGATGGATCCCAGGCCTGGTTGGCATGATTGGGACCAGGGTGCTGTGCACCCAGCTGGGCCCTGGTGGGTGAGCTCGTCTGTTCCAACCACAAGCCTCTGCTCTCCTCCCTACACTGTGGGGACGTCAGGACCCATGATGCAACTGTCCCCAAGAGGACTGGCTGTCATTGGGTATTTATGCTGTGAAAGGACAAGTGAGGCCAAGAGAACACGGGTGTGTGTGCTCAGAAGGGTAGGGTTGAGAACCCAGTGCACGGCCTCCACAGCTCCCTGTTCCAGTGTAGACAGGATTGCAATGGGAGTGCAGAAGCCCCAGCCACATTTATGAACCACTGGAGAGTCCTAAACCACTCAGGTTAATTTGTAACAGTTTCAAGATCTACCCTTTAATCACCTTTGCCCCAGACTTCCACATCTGCTGAGAGCAGTTTCAGCCTCTGTGTAGAGGTGCTCTAAGAAATCAGCACAGGTCAGTGTTTCTCCTGTTGACAGTAAGACAGTCCACGACAGGGGTGGTAGCTCCATGGAGCCACAGGGACTCAGGACTCTGACTCCTCAGTCCACAGCTTCTGTCCTCCAAGTGGTCTCAAGAAGGCTGCTCCCCCCTTGCCATTTCATCTTCATTCCAGGTAGGAAGGAAGAGTGCATATCTAGGCTGTTTCCTTTTAAAGGGCTCTCCCAAAATTCCCCTCAGTGGCCTCCACCTCCCTCTTCCTGGCCAGACACGGGGTTCCCACTGGTCCTGTCTCCTTCCTGGCTGGGCGTGTGCCCGTGGACAGAATGTCTGTCCAGTTGGTACAGAAGCAGCTCCTTCTGCCACTTGGCAGAGTAGTCATTTTCCAGGAACTGTGTGTGTCCTTGACCCTTGGCCTGGATCTGGGCTCTC
>NW_024070186.1:13345793-13385986 GCF_014754425.2 Oryx dammah | reverse complement strand
TTGGCCTGGATCTGGGCTCTCTGTCCCCCTCCTCACTGCTCCCCAGGTGGGTGGCTCTTCACTGTGGACTTGCACTTCTCCTTTCAGTGTGGGGCTGGTCAAGTCCCAGGTTCCAGTCTCTGAAAATAAGAAAAAGGAGGAGGCAGCCACAGTCTCTGGCTCCTCTCCACACTTGGGGCCAGGCCAGCAGCCGTGGGCAGCAGCGCACTCTCCCCTGGGCCCTGTGGCAGCCGCCCCAGGCCACTCTCTGGCTGCTTCTGCCTTCCTGGCTCGCACAGAGTCTGAGTCATGGGTGAAAAGCCCCCATCTCTGGGCACAGGCAGGAAGCAGGATCTTTTTTCCCATCTTCCTAGGAGCTCCTGCCTCGCCAACGGGGCGGGGCTGAGGGCAGGATAAAAGCCACCTCGTGGGACTTCAGGGCCTTTGGGACTTGTCCTGCAGGCTGGCACCCAGAGCCCAGGTAAGGGTGGCTGGGAGCTGCTCCCCACAGGGCCTCCTTCCTTCCCTCTGGAAGAGGCCCCCAAGACCTCCTGGGGAGAGGGGACGGGAGGTCAGGACCATGCACCTCAGGACTCTGAGTCTGCACCCTCTGTGGGCTCACCTCTCCCTGAGCTCCAGCTGCAGGAGAGGGGGCTGGGTCAGTGGTCTGTCCAGAGACCCTTCCTTGCCTCTGCTGGCCTCCAATTTTGAGAACTTGCTCCTCTTTAACGTGCCGAAGTTTTCCGTGGTTTGTCTGTCCTCACCCTGAGCTTCAAAAGACAGGCAAGGACCAGGGACCCAGAGGTCTTGTGTTCACCCATCCTGTGCCCGCCTCCAGCGCACCACACTTGACCCTGCTTCCATCAGGCTGTCACGGCTGAGTGATTCCTGAGTCTCTAGCGTCTGCCAGTCAGAGTGATCAGAAGCTTTCATCTGCCGCAAACATTACACAAGTAACCGAAGGGCGGAGCTGATGGTTCAACGTGCGATGCCTCAGACCTTGAACACTAAGTATCCCTGAGAGGTAAAAACATACAGACTTTAAAGACTTGGATGAGGGGCACAGAATGTCTCATTGCTGCCTTCTTAATATGATTCCCTGTTCAAGTGATGACATTCTGACTGTACCGGGTTAAATAAAACACATCACTAAAGTGAATTTTCCCTTTCACTTTTTAAATGCAGTTTAAGATGACCCCAGGCTCATGGTATCACCCTGTGCCAGTCTGCTGGGGTGCCGCCTCCCCAATTTGCCGGGGACGGACTCTGAGTCTGCAGGGGGGGCGGGGTTGGAGTTGGGGGGGCGGTGATTGGCTGCCACTTCTGCCTTCGCTTTCTCTACAGCCATATCTTGGGGATTATGTCAGGTTAATATGCAAGGGCTGGAGGAAGGGTTCTGAAGGGTGAGGGTGTGTTCATGGCAGAATCAGAGGTGTGAAGCAGGCAGATGCCAGAGGGTGGGTCCCTGCCCAGGGGCTATGGTGTGGAGAGGATAAACCTGGACCAGTACGTACTTAGCTGTGGTGGGTTTTGTGCTACAAAAGAAGCACAGAGAAAGTTGAGAGAAGCATTCTGGGTGGTCTCGCTGGTGGCTGAGTTTCCCTGGAGCTGAAATTGGTCGGATGGACCAGGTAGAGGAGAGTGTTGGGCGGGGCATCTTGTTGTCCACCCCTGTGAACTCCCCCTGGCCTCAGTGCCCATGACTTCCTGATCTGATTGTTTCAAGGAGTGGTGAGCTCTTCCAGGTACCCAGCCTCTCTAGGTGCCAGCTGTGGGGAGGGCTAAGGCTTGGGCTATGGAGGTGCCCCTGGAGGCCAACACTCCTGGATGCACAAACAGCATGAGTCCGCGTCAAGGTCAGGGTCACGTGAGAAGTCTGACACTGAGCACATGAGGTGTGCGTTTGGAGTCAGAGCTTCCTCCTCTGGTTCTGTGAGCCAGCTTGCAAAGTCTAGAAAACATGCACTGTGTCTGGGTGCCCAG
Organism: Oryx dammah; assembly: GCF_014754425.2. NCBI lineage: Eukaryota > Metazoa > Chordata > Mammalia > Artiodactyla > Bovidae > Oryx > Oryx dammah. The sequence continues at coordinate 13,384,024 of NW_024070186.1, read as the reverse complement.
GGCAGGATGAGACTGTAGCTCCCATCACGACGAGACAAGGCACTGTGAAGCAAGAACAATTGTTCATTAGTGGCTTACCAGTGGCAGCCCGTTTTCCCGCCTGGTGTGGAACCAGGGGAGGTCAAAGTGACAGCCGTGTCACTGATCTGTTGAACGTGACTTAGGTGTCCTACAAAGCTGGACTTCCTGATTCTAAGCCCCAGGCTTGCCCACCAGCAATGGGCGACTGCCGCCCCCCACCGTAGGGCAGGGCCACCCAGGACACGCGGGCTGGGCCGGCCTGAGGACGGGCAGTCTGCAGGTCAGGGCGGGAAGGAGAGGCTAACACCAGACCACTCGTGCTCAGAGGACAAGGGGATGGGAGCGGCCGGAGGGCCTGGCATGTTCTCGCAAGCGGTCAAAAAATGCAAGTTCAGCTCTTCCGCCGCCGTTTTAAATCCAGCTCCATAAACGCTCCGCCGCTGCTGCTGCTGCTGCTGCTGCCGCGACTCCATCTGCGTGCCAGCACTTTCCGCCGACCACTCCGCCGCTATGGAAGACATGAACGAGTGCAGCAACATAGAGGAAGTCGCAGAGGGATCCAAGATCAACGCGGGCAAGAACCAGCAGGATGACACTAAAATGTTTATTGGAGGCTTGAGCTGGGATAAAAGCAAGAAAGATCTAACTGAATATTTGTCTCGATTTAGGGAAGTTGTGGACTGCACGATTAAAACAGATCCTGTGACTGAAAGATCACAAGGATTTGGATTTGTGCTTTTCAAGGATGCTGCTAGTGTTGATAAGGTTTTGGAACTGAAAGAACACAAACTGGGTGGCAAATTGATAGACCCTAAAAGGGCCAAAGCTTTAAAAGGGAAGGAACCTCCCAAAAAGGTTTTCGTGGGTGGATTGAGCCCAGATACTTCAGAGGAACAAATTAAAGAATATTTTGGAGCCTTTGGAGAGATTGAAAATATTGAACTTCCTATGGATACAAAAACAAATGCAAGAAGAGGATTTTGCTTTATTACACATACAGATGAGGAGCCAGTAAAGAAATTGTTAGAAAGCAGATATCATCAAATTGGTTCTGGGAAGTGTGAAATCAAAGTTGCACAACCCAAAGAGGTATATAGACAGCAACAGCAACAACAAAAGGGAGGAAGAGGTGCTGCAGCTGGTGGGCGAGGTGGTACTAGGGGGCGAGGCCGAGGTCGGGGCCAGAACTGGAACTAAGGATTTAATAACTATTATGATCAAGGATATGAAAATTACAATAGTGCCTATGGTGGTGATCAAAACTATAGTGGCTATGGTGGCTATGATTATACGGGGTATAACTATGGGAACTATGGATATGGACAGGGATACGCAGACTACAGTAGGCAACAGAGCACTTATGGCAAGGCATCCCGAGGGGGTGGCAATCACCAAAACAATTACCAGCCATATTAAAGAGGACACTGCAGAAAACAGGAAGAGATTGCTCAAGTAGCCATCTTGCAGGAGGACATTGAAGACTGGTCTTCTGTTGATCGAAGATGATTATTTTGTAACAGACTTTCTAGTGTGCAAGACACAATTTGTGTCCAACTGTATATAGCCGCCAGTTAGTTTTCTTTGTTTTTACTTTGTCTTTGCTATCTGTGTTATGACTCTGTGGATTTGTGTTTATACAGACTTTATTTGTATGATTACATGTTAAACCTCAAATAAATGCTTCCTTATGTGATTGTTTTTCTGCATCAGGTACTAAATAGCTCTGTAAAAGTGTAATTTTAAATCAGCAATAATTAACACACAGTTTATTTTGTAGGGAGTCTTGCTCCATAGGAAGAGAAAACTGGTCCTTTATGAATAGCCAGCTACAGTGTCTGCTCTGTTCCCTTGTTTGTTAGATGTATTCTATGCTCTTAAGACTTCATTTTCCTCTCTAACCGAGGTTTCCATCATACCTTTAATGTTGTGTCCTCTCTGCCTGTCTGGAGACATTGTCATGAAAGTTTCTGTGGCATAGTTAAACTGTTGTGATTAGTGGGAGCTTTCTAGTAGACCATGAGTCTTTGGTTATATTTTGAAAAGTGAATTTTTAATGGGACAAAGCATGCTGGTAGCTCCTTTTATGAAGAAAATGTTTTGCTTTGTTCTTGTCTCCAGAAAGGCATTTTTTTTTGATGGTTTGTTTTATTCAGTGGTCTGCTAGAAAGAGCTTTGACTGATCATAATACCATAACTTTGTTTTCTTGATTAAAATGTCCAGATATACCCATTGCGGGGTGGGGGGCTAAAACTGTGTTATAGGAGCTACAGGTTAAGAATATCAGATATAGTTAGATTTTACACAACAATTTGGGCAAATAGGTATGAAGTTATTAAAAGTTTGATTAAAAGATTTGAAGTAGTAGCTGAGTAAATTAATTGTATTCTCTTCTGTTGGTTTTATGTCACAGCAAGCACCAAACTGAACAAAATGTTTTCTCTTGGGGCATTGTTAGGAAGCTGTACTGGGTGTTAACTGTTAGATGGTGTGAGTTCTTAGAAGGCATGGGTCGTAGGTTTCAGTCATTTTTTTAATGCGGTTAGTGCATGAGCTGAGTAGTTGAGCATATTCACATTCAGACATAAAAGAATAATGGAGAAGGATAGCCCTTGATTCTTATGTAAATGCAAGTCTCAAGTGTGACCAAGTCATGTCATTACAACACATCTTCCTGGTGCATTAAAAAGAAAACCTTTTCTCTCTAGATTTGGGAGGATATCCTAGATAAGTTCAAGTTTTGAATTTTACATTCAGTGTAGTTAACTGAGTTTAATGTTTTCGGTTGCTTTGGTTTCATGTTCGCCATTGCGATTGGCATACATGTTTGCTTGTGGAATAGTGCACCTCACCTTCAACCAAGTGTAAATTTTTTTATGCTAATGAACCTGCCTCTTGTTTTCTTTGGTGCCTGCAACTTTCTTTATTCCAGTGATGTTTGTACTTGATGGGCTATCAAGTTATAATGCTTTTGGCCTTGTTTTGCTATTTAATCTTAAACCTAAGCCAAGTGCCAGTGTTGGCTATTGCAAGGGATTATTTATTCTTTCAGCATGCAACCTTAGGGGACAGAAAGGAGATTTTCATTTTAAGTTATGTTGTCAAGTCAGTAGGTACAGTGTCTTTAGGGCAGTAAATCTTGTAAGTTCAAGTATATGATTAGGTGACAAGTTGACATTGAGATTGTTGTCCTTTCCCTGATCAAAAAATGAATAAAAGCTTTTTTTAAACAAACAAACAAAAAATGCAGGTTCAACTGCACAGGGCCCCAGAGCCTGACCATTAGATCAGCAGACACCAGGGTGGCCCCACAGTTAGGGGCGTCCAGGTGGGAACTGGAGGGCTCCTATATGAGCCCCAGAAACTGGGGAGGGAGTAGTTAGCTTTATGTGTGTGCCCATCGGAGAAGACATCTTTTGATCACAGATGGGCAGGAAGGTCCCCAAGAGAAGGCTCCTAGTAGCCTGGCATCCCAGGAAGCAGGCAGGGATGAGCCTGCTCATCAGTGTCCCTCTACCTGCTATGCCCCTAGGTGGTGGCGGGGACGGTTCATCCACAGCCTGGAGGCTAACACATGGTGTGGTGCAGGAGGTGGGGTCACGCCCTCGGAACTGTGGAAGCCTGTCCTTTCCCAGGAGGAGCCAGGCTGGTCTGGCTGTGTTCACACGCCCCCAGTGAAGGATGAGGCTCCACTGTTGCCACACTTGGTTGGCCGTGAGAGTCAGGCTGGCAGGGGGGATGCAGGCCAGCTTGCCATCACACCGTCAACTGCAGGGCTCTGGGACGAGGGCAGTAAACTGAGCCTGGGACAGCCTGCGGGGCTTAAACAGGAGCGGATTCGGGCCAGAGACAGGCAGGTGCCCCAGCAGCGGGGTGCCTCAGGCTCTCCATCCGCCAGGACTGGAAAGAGAGCTGAGAGTCACAGGAGTGCACGGACGTCCTGGGCACACTGGCCACTGAGCAAGTGCGGGCCGGGCTCTGTGGCCAGTGTGACCGCAGCCCGCAGGGACACCCCGTCTCACCAAGGGCCCACATCTCGCAGAGACCAGGTTGTGAGCGCACAGAAGTGTGTTCGAAGGCAGTTTCCCTTGTCCCATTAGACACCCCCTTGGAAGACACGTGTCAAGTGATTAAAGCACTGTCCGCAACTGGGCTGAGTAGGAACTGCTGCAGCTTTTTTGAGGACTAAGATGGCAGTACCTTTTAAAATATAAACTCTGTTTACGCTTTGACCAGCCTTTTTTTCTGGGGACTCTATCTAACCAAAATATTCAACAAGGGCTCCAGGATCTGCATAAGGGGGCTCAATGAAGCATCGCTTGTAAAGGAGAAACGTCGGAGGTGACCCAAGTGTCCTCAGGAGGAGAAGGGTGATGTGGTTAGCTCATCCGTACAATGAAATACCCTGCAGCTGACTTTACCAGACTGAACGCAGTGATGCTGATGCCAGCAGTACTGGGCCCAGGGCTGCCCCCCCCCCCCCCCCCCCCCCCCCCCCCCCCCTCGAAGTGCTTTGCACTTTTCAGCCTCGAAACCTGGTGACTTAGGAACTGCCATCCCCACTGTATAGATGAAGACACGGAGGCCCAGGGAGGCACGTGCACTTCTCAGGGGCATGCAGTGCAGTGGTAACAAGACTAGGCTTGAACCCAGATGGTGCTGTTTGCGGTCTCCGCTGCTTTTGAAGAAGAGGAGAGGTTTGTACTGACCTGAGAGTCTCCTGCTACCATGCTCAGGCCACCCAGGCTGCTGCCACAGACTCCCTGAGCCTGGGGGTGGACACAAGCAGGCCTTCACATAGCAAGCCCTGCCCAGCTGCTGCCCTGAATAGATGCAAACTATTCGGTCACCTGGGCAGGTCCTTGGTGTAGACACCTGGCTTCTTCCTGTGCTCTGACATTCGTAAGTATCACAGGAAGAACCTTGATGCTCACGGCCTCGTGGCTTTCACAGCCTCCCATGTCTGTTTTCTTGCATCAGGAGATCACGAAGACCAGAGTGAGGGGCGTGTATACGCCCGCCTGGGAATGGCTGCGGTGTACAAGTGTCAGTCACTTAGCTGAAGGTTAGAAATGTTAACAGCGGGTTTTAGTTGAAACGGTTAGGAACAAAGCAAGCTGATTCATATGAGTTTTTAAAAATCATGATAATTGTTCAAACAGATTTCATGATTGAAACTATATTTTGTTTAAAAATTGCCTTCATCCTAGGAGCTCTCTTTCTGGGTGAGTGTCCAGTGGGTGGTACTAGTTCCTGGAAAACAAGAGATTCACTAAGAGGGGTGTGCACTTGTCTTTCAACTCCATGCAGAATACTGGGCTGCTTAAAGTTCTCCTAATGAACTGAAGTTGTCCACATGCCAGTTTCCTTTTATCCTGTGCTGTCATCTTGCTTCAAGGACCAGCAGGCAGTTTTACAGGTGCTTCCAAGCATTGGACTCTTAAGTGCTTCTTGAAGGCCTGACAAATAGTCCCCCCCAAAAATAAATGTGTTCTCATTGTCTGAATGCCCGAGGTGGCCAGGGGCTGCCAGAGAGCCTGGTCCCAAGTCTTTGGAAGGCTTTGCAGGTGGATCCCATGTTATCCCGGGCCACCTACTGCGCTTGCTCCTCTGCCTGTGTTCACCCGATCAGCCTGTACAGACACCGCTGAGTCACTGCCACTGTGCGGACGGCGCTGGTGGGGGTCCCGGGAGGCAGGCGGTAGGCGTCCCAGGCTCCTCCGAGGCCCTGGAGACTTGGCCATGGGTTTTCCTGGGCTTGTGCCTCAGCCTGTTTGCTCATGTTTGGTTTGCATAGTAACTTGTGTTCTCCAAGGTCCCCGTGTGGCTTGGAAGGACGTCATGTCAGCTGGTCCCCGAGAGTGCTGGCCTCCTTCCTGGGGCCTCCACAACCGCTGGCTTGTTTACCCGGGAGCTTTTCACGTGTGGGGGTTATTTTTGTTATTTACGTATTTATTCATGTATTTAAAGCTGTGGGAGGGCGGATCAGGTTGAAGAGTGAAACACAAAATCTCCAGGTGTACGGGTGGGAGGTGGCCTGCCACCGGTGCCACCCTGTGTGTCCGAGGCTGTTTCCCAGCAGAACGTGGCCTTGGGCCCTCCGGGCACACAGACCGGAGCTGGTGAGAGGATCCTCTCTGGGGATGCTGGGGCTGCAGACGCCACCCCTCCCTGCTTCCTCTAGGACCCGTGGAGAAGGCCCCAGAAACTCATGCCCTTTCCAGTTTCATGCTGCAGGAAAGCACCAGGAGCTCCGTGTCTAAGCGGTCAGCGGGGGGTCGCCCTGGGTGGGGAATGAGGTGCAGGTTAGGGCACCCTGTGAGGAGGAGAGCCCAGAGAGGCCTTCGGGGCCGGGGAGTCGTGGGTGAGCACTTCTGGCAACGCGTCCCTTGTTGAGGGTGCTCCCCTAGCTCTGGTGCTGAGCTCACTGGATAAACAGGCTGCTGTTTATAAACAGCCAGGCCTCCCCAGCGGGCGGGCAGCCCCTCCTCAACCCGTTAACCCAATAAATGCAGCCACTCAGTGAGCAAGAGGCCCTCCTGGGGCAGAGGTGTGTGGACAACTGAGAACTGGAGGCGGGGCAGAGAACCCGGAGCGCCTCTCCTCCAAGACCAACGCCTATTGTTGCCCACTGCCCTGAGCACAGGGCACCAGGGTTGACAGTGTCTTTGGGGAACCAGGGTAGAGGGTGGTGGGCTGAGATTTCATGAGTGTCTGAGGCGTGGAGCTGTGTGGACCAGCTCCAGGACACCCGGCCCCTGGGGACTGCTGGACAGGACAAGCTCAGCTCCTCTCTGGGCATCTGGAGTACAGCCAGCAGCTGGGGACAGCGACCGGCTCAGAGGCTGTGTTAGCCAAACTGATTTCCAATCCTGGCTCTGCCAGTAACATGGAGCCCTGGGACAGTGTTCTGTGGAGTCGGCAGCAGCATGCTGGTCCTTCAGTAAGTAATACCTGTACAGGGCCCACCACTTAGCATGATCCCCCGCCACCACGTGTCTCCATGCGTCCACTTTCCACTTGACTCTTGGCTCCTAGTTTCCAGGGTGGAAGCTCATGGGCTTGTGGATGCCGGGGAAGGGGCCTAACTCTCGCGAGGGTTCTGTCTCACCTCCTGCCTCATGGGCCCTGTGGCCATCCTCAGGGGACGCTGCCAGACCCCGGGTGTTCAGGGACACCACCCCCCGCCTCAGCTGCCCACCCACCCTCCGAGCTTGGCTCCAGCCCTGTGACTGTGGCAGGAGGCTGGGGACAGGACAGGACTTGGGAGTGTCTCCAAGGCCTGGAATCGAAGGTGACCCTTAGGATGCTGGCAGTGGTGATTTGGGGGGCCGTGGCCTGATTTGTGCTTCAGATGCGTGGTTAGTTCTGGCTGCGCGTGGAGAGGCCTGGGGGGCCTTTCTGGAGCAGGGCAGAACCAACTAAGGCTCAGAAGGTCCTTACAAATAGCTTTTTAAATGAGAACAGGCTTTAGAGCAAAGGTCAAATCCAGGTGCTGCTGGTCAAGGGTCAAGGCAGGGCTGTCTGCACCCTTCCTGGAGGTCTGAGGCAGACCTCAGCTCAGTGATGGGTCACAATCATACAAGCAGATGCACGGAGGGCCCTGCCAGATGCTGGGGGCTTGCTCTGTGGCCATAGGTCAGTGCACAGCTCTGGGTGCGGGGCTGGGTCATTCCTCATCAGGAGGGCAGAGGCTGTGTCCTCTCCTGAGGCTCCAAGTGTCTTCCGAGGAGCCAGCCTCCCAGGTCAGCAGTTCCTTTGCCTTGGTGGGGATTAAGGGCTGGAAAGCCTTAGCCGGTGGGGATGGTGCTGGGCAAAGCTTGCAGCCCCGCCCATGTGCTCAGCGGACGAGTGATGACCGCTTTCTCCCCTGAAGCTCCTTGGGCCAGGAGCCCAGGGCTGGACTGGCAGAACCATGCATCTAGAAGGAGCCGTACAGTAGCCCGTCCAGAGGCCTAGGACAGCCACCTTGGTTCACCATGGGGCCATCCACACCCTGAAGCCCCACGGTGGAGCTTGGACCAATGAGGCTTCTCCAGCTGTGTATTTACCAAGCAGGACACAGGGCTGCGAGGGGGCCAGGCAGGCAGCCAGAGCGGCTGGGACAATGGCCGGTTCAGGAGATGGTCTTTTATGCTGAGTGCTGCAAAGATGTGGAAAGCGATGACTGTCCTTCCATCCCAACACAGCATGAAGAGCCCTCTGGAAACCACTCTTCCGTGTCACATGTGCCTCTGTCTGGGCAGGCCCTGTGTCACAGGGCCACCTCTGTCCCTGGGTCACCCCATCTCACCTTGGCCGCTCGCAGCAGGTTCAGACGTCTCAGGCTGGGGAGGCGTCAGCATCAGAAGACAGGCCCCCACGTTTGCTTGTTCAGGGGTCAGGTTCATTCTGCACCCCTCCCAAGGATAAGAGGGGCATCTTCCCTCATGGTTCTTTACAGGGGCCTGTGCCCACAGCGGCGCTGGAGCAGCCATGCCCACCCAGCACCCGGGCTTGACACTGGGCGGTGCATGTGGTCTCTGGGCCCTGCCTGGAGTTCAGGACTCGGCCCCACACAGAGGACATCAGCCCGAGGGCCAAGCCTGACCAGCTAGCTCACTGCACTACCTGCCCCAGGCTGAGTAGGGTTGGGGCTTTTGTGCCGTTGGGGTTCCTGCATGTGCCCTCCATCCACAGTCCAGATGGGGGGTAGATGGGGACCGCTGACCTGTCTCCTGGCCGAGCCCCGTGACACCACCTGCTTACCGTGGCTCCAGGTTGCAAGCCGCTTACTGGATTAGTAGGCACCCACAAACCCCCGCGGTGGCTGAGGAGAGGCCCGAGTTTTCCATGCAGCTCCAGTTTGTCTCTGAGTTGGCCGCTGAGACCTGCAGGCTGTTGTGGACGGCGGGACCCAGAAGCTGGGTCTTTGCTGGGCAAATGGTCCCGGTGGCCACAGCCCAACAGAGCCCAGCAGAGCGGTCCTGGCCGTGATCCCTCCAGTTAACCTCGGGTCGGAGGCTGACCCACTCCAGCTGCCAGGCTCCTCTCACCAACTCTCAAGAAGGACCCGAAGATGCTGGCCAGCTACTCGGCCTGCCTGTTCTGGGGCGTCTGCACCGCCCTGCTGGCCGTGGCTCTGGCCTACTACTTCTACTGGTGAGCATGGCTGGTGCCCGGGCTGGGCTGTCAGGGCGGGGGACGCGGGGCCACACTAACTTCTGCTTTCATTGTGGCTCTGCACGTCCTGTTCTCCAGGCTGACAAGCGGTCCCTTGCGGCAAAGGGAAGCAAGTCGGCAGAGTGTCTCCCTAAGGTGGGAGAGTAAATTTACGTGGTCTGTAAATTCAGTGGGAAAACCATGGTTTCCATCAAAGGGACGCCACTTGTTGCAGGCATAAATGTTGAGCTGATTTATGGCGGATCACCTACACCCTGGGCACAGCTGCAACGGGCGTGCCCACCAGTTCTTATGGTGAACACAGGGAGGTTCTGGGTGCCCCCTTCCAGTCTGGCCCCTCACAAGGCTGGGGGCCTGGGAGCTTCAAGCCCTGTTTCCGCCTGTAGAGACAGGACACACTGATGTCCTGTCCCTCCAGGCGACGACCTCATAGTACACAGGGCTGATGGTAATGGCACCTCTGTGGGGGAGCAACCCACACAGGACAGCACTCACGTGATGGTGGGAGCTGTCAGGGCGGCTGTGCGGAAGGCCAGACCCTAGATCCAGAGCTAACTTTACGTGCTAGGTCTGAGAATGGGGTAACACCCCATGTAGAGATGTTGCCCCTCTGAAGGTTCCATCCCGGGTTGGTTTCCGCAGGACACCCTTAGTCTGGTTTGGAATTGAGTTTCCTGGTCTGGAAGGTCTCTTTCCTGTAGATCCGATTAGTGCTGCTTCTGTTTCTGAGGAGGAGAAGGGGCCTGGCCTGCGGCCAGGGAGGCGTGACCCCAGCCCTCCCCTCCCAAACTTAGGGTGAATTCATGCATGGAAGTGTTTGCACTCAGAGCTTCTGCAGACAGGGCTGGTGCTGTTTACAGGTGAGGATTACAGGGAACCAAAAGAGAAACACATTAGTGTGGGGAGGAATTAACCCTAATTCCTCATTAGATTTGTGTCCCTTATTAAATGGGTTTCTGGCCTCTTTGAGGGTGAGTGGCAGCAGTCGCTGGTCTGGAGTGGCCCCCCGTAGGAGCAGCGGCCTCTTAACTTTATCATAGACTCCGGGACACCTGAGGGTGAAGAACCACAGCACAGGCGTGCAGTACCACTGCCCAGGGAGCCTCTGCGTGGGCCGTCCTCGTGCCCCAGGGGTGGGGGTGGGAGTGTCTGTCACCTCGTGGTGGTCAATGGTGAGTCCAGGTAGGGCCGGGGCAGCCAATGTGGGCTCCGAGGCCACAGGCCTGCTGGGCGTGGGACTGGGCTGGGGCTGGGGGTTGGTGGCCGCCCTGGTCAGGGGCTGCACGGGCAGGGGAGGAGCAGGCTGCCTTCTAGTCTGGTTTGTCCTCCGACCTGCCCTCCTCTGACGCTTCTCCTGGCCACCAAAACATCGCTTGATCCATAAACAGGCAGAGACACTGTTCCAGGAACATTCCTGAAGCAGCAGTGATCTGACCAGAGTCTGACAGCCCCCAGCGAGTCCCTGAGGCTCAGAACTGGGAAGGATGTCAAGGTTTTCCTTCTCCGGGTCTGCGGAACTGCCCTCCCTGGTCAGTACTGGATGGGAGCACCGCCTTTTCTTTGGCTGTTCTCGCCAGTGACCCTGCGTTCTGCTCCAGGCGGGCACTGGCTCAGGCCCCCTGCAGAAGGGCGACTGGGGCCCACAGCTTACTGTTCAGACAGACACAGCCCAGCTCTGTGTCAGAGGGTGTTGGGGAGGGGGTCCCGCTCGGCAAGAGGGCGCTGCATCTTTGTGGGTGGGTGCGATCTCCTAGGACAGGGTGGTGGCCTCCATGCTCCTCTCGGACCTCTCCTGGGAACAGCACAGGGAGTCCAGAGGGAGGCCCTACCCCTGGCGGGACCCAGATGGTGCAGTCACAGCAGGCCCTGCCACATCCCAGCGCCCAGGACGGAGGCCTCGCTTCATCTCATCCTCTCCATGGGCTGGGACTCTGGTCGTAGCAGGCTCTGACTCGAGCTGGGTGTGAACCTATCACTGACAAGGGCGCTGGATGTGGCCAGCAGGGTCTGGGGGAGAAGGGGCCCCCACCCCGCGAGGGGGCCCCTTTATGAGGGGAGTATGGTCTGGCAGCACAGTGCTGTCATGGGAAGTGCTACATGGAACCTCTGACTGGGGAGTGAGGTGGGGGACAGTCGCCACGTCTGGGCTCTGTGGCCAGGATGGAGCCTGCTTTTCTCAGGAAGCCTTGCTTCAGACCCAGGGGGAAGATCCCAGGACCCCACTACAATGTATAAGAAAATGCTGGGTCAGCCAGGTGAATCCATTTAGACTGTGTCCCACTGCCCAGGAGTGGGTCACGCAGGGGACACCGCGGGAACAGGGAGGTTCTGGTGGAGGCAGAGGTGGGGGCAACCTCATCTTCAGAGGAAAATAGGAAGACTGTGTTGCCCTCTCATATTGAAAATATTTCGTGAGTTCCTTGACCTTACTGCGAAAACTGTTTGATCCATCAGCTCAGGAATTTTCCTCATTTTTAAAGAAAAAAGTTCCTGCCACTGAGAAACACCCTAAGAGAAGAAAGACATTTTAGCATCTCGTGTATAGCGTATGCAGACTCACAGTGGTTGCCCTGGCGGAAATCTCACTTTCTGTGCTCAGTCCCACAATCCCACTGGTCCCGTCTGGACAGGTGTAGTTGGAAGCCTCCTAAACCTGGCTTGGTGGTAAGTTTCCCTCCTTGCCATCTTAGTTGAAGTGTGGTTATCGCTCTGGGGTTTTGGGGTGTTTTAGAGAGGAAAAACGCTAGCACCAAAAACCTTGTTTGAGCTTATAACAGAAGTTGTTTTTCATGTTGGTGATTTATAACCAAGTCAAATAATCAGATTCCAACCATACTCTTTGAAATGAAATGTGTAAATAATAATTAAAACCCCACTAATGTAGAGTGAAAAGACCCTGATACAGAGAAAGATTGAAGGCAAAAGGAGAAGTAACTGGCCAGACCATTTCTTCCCTGCCCAGCTCCTCAGAGTGCATATCAGTTACCTTCCAGAGGGAGTGGGGCACACAGACTTTCCCAAAGTAATGTGACCGTGAGACCCTGTTGTACAAGCCATTTCTTCAGATTAGCAGTTGAAGTATGCGGTTTTACAAATGCTCAAAATGATTCAAATACCTGCCGTTTGTAGAGAAAATAGCACCTTTGTTTGCTCACCTGGGAACCTGAATACCCTTTAAAACTTGGCTTACAAAGAATCTTTCGGATCTCAGCTATTTATAAGCATGAGAGGGACCCTTCTCAACCCTCAGAGACACCATATGCTACTGGGCTAAAGGTTGCCTTATTCTCATCTTCAGACCAGAAACTGACATTCAAAATGACCACGTCACGTGCCAAGGCCACAGACAGGGGAGACAGGAGGCAAGAGTCCAGTGTCAGGAGCCCCAGGCCCAGAACACTGGCCACCAGCACAGGCTCCTTCTTTTTGGTGGAAAAACCTCAGCAGGTGTGTGGGGTCCTGGCTGCTGAGGGTGGACACTGAGACACTGATAGAATTGAAACTTTCTTCAGGTCCTTTTTGCCTGACAAAGTGCCAAGAGGATCTGTTTTTCATCTTTAAAGATGTTATCATTTCATTATTGTTCAGTCATTCAGTTGTATCCGACTCTTTTCGACCTCAATAGTCAATGTTAATTTAGGCACTGAGATTTCTTTACTTTTTGATGACGATAAGAATAGCAATGTACACTGGTTTAAAAGAAATCAAGCAGCAGAAATGACTGAAAGGACGGGTGGTTCTCCAGCTGCCTCCCGGCAGCTCTGCTGCTCAGAAGAGGAGCCCCAAGACTGAGTCCTGGGGCTTACTCCACAGTCTGCGTGTGCCTGTTTCTTCACTTAAATGTCATCCAGTGCTCCGGCAGATTTCCGCTGAGTACCCACCGTTTCCCAGGCGCTGTTCGAGACTTCTGCTTCTCAGTGTGCAAGACAGATCACGCCCCACTCTCAGCAGCAGGACCTGTCCAGTCCTCGCTACGAGTGATGAGGGATTTAGTCAGCTTACACGCCTCCTGTCTTCCGTCCATTGCTGTCAGTAAGTTTTGTTAGCTATACTGTTATTTTTAGTTATTTTACCCTTCTCTTAAAACTAATATACTCAACTTACCCCTTTATACTCAACTTACCATTTTTTGTTGGATCAACTTAGAAATCTCTTGACCTCCATTATGTACAAAATTTGGGTTTAAGATGTTCATATTCTATTGTATAATTGCAATTAAGTTCTCCATGTTTCTTTTATGGGTTGATTATAAATATTAAAGGTCCAGAAATAAATAGAATTCACAGTAAAATTTTAAAAAGTTTTTTGTTCCTGCAAGTGCCACAAAGGAGAAACTAGAAATCTAAGCCATTAAGTCTTTGCTGCTTGGAGGAGGAAGTTTTAGGTACCTCATGAAGTGATTGTGGGAAATCGTGCCCCCTGGTAATTTGATTTACATTTGGGTAACAGTTGCCTTGCACAGCATTTTTTATTACTTGAAAATCTTAATTGCCTTTTTTTTTTTTGAAAAAAGAAACATTCCTTCTTCAATACCCAAAACTTCCAGCTCCTTAATTATATTCTTTGTTGAATAAATTCTATTTTCTTCTTGAAAGATTTCCTATGTTAATTTTGACCAATTTCTTTCCAGGCCATCTATAAAGGTGTTATCCTGGCATTTCTTTTCATTGCATAAATGGTCTGTTTTTTTTTTTTTTTCCTTAAAAAAAGGAATCTTATTAGATTCCTTCTTGTTTTGCTGGACTACATCTTCAAGTAGTCTTTTCACAAAGGATGAGTAGAAGTTAAGTTTTCTGAAACCTTGCCTATCATGAGGTTACCATAATCTTTGTCTTCATTCTTTGTATGAGTCAGCATCCTACTAGAAAACAAATGTGTGAAGCCAGGATTAGTAAAGGGGGTGTTTACAAAAGTGTAGGCAGAGATTAAGGAAAGCAATAAGGAGGTTAAAAATAGCTTGAGTTAACAAGTTCTTGCAAATAGTATGACGTTTTTCTGCCTTTTCTGTGTGTGTGCAGGGGTTGGGGGGAGTAAATGGTCCAGGGACAGTAGGAGGAAAATCATGGAATTAAATTTTGCTGTTCTTGGTCCCAGGGTTCAAATTCTCTGAAATTTGTAAAGTGACCACATTTTGGATTGTGCTTAAGCTTCAAATCCTGGAGGAAACACCTGTTGTGTTCCACGGCTATTGACCTAAATAAATGTTTCAGCCTGAAAGCACTCAGGAAGAGAATGCTACAGGCAGTGAGGTGACCATTTCAGCACATTTAATATGAAAATAAAGCATCTGTAGTACGAATGCATTATTATTTCTTGGTTTAGTCAATAGACCCATCCTTGGTCTATATGTTGCAATTTAGCAAAATCCGTAGACTAGGAGTGAGAGAGTCATGCAGGGAAGAAGAAAGAGCAACTCAGAGAGGATAATCATTCCTGGTCCTTTCCCCAAAGGGAACAGGACAGAGTGTGGGGCCATTCATGAGAGGTGGAGAGCGTTCCAGCCCCATCAGGAGTTTCCATCAGCAATGCTACATGTAGAGGGCTTGGAGTTTCTATGCGGACCAGAAGAGGCTAAAAACTCGTAAGCAATTTGACATTTTAAATGTTGTGAAATCATTGCCACTGTAATAGAGATCACTTAATAGATTAAATTAATCCTTAGTGAATCTTTGCCATTTCATGAATTTAATTTTCTTTTCTTCCACTCAGTTCATTTTTCTATTTTGCTACTTGGTCCTTATGTCAAGTAGAGCATAGTGTCCTGAACATCGGTGGTCTGTGACATCGTCTCTTAGGATACCGAAACAGTGACTGTCCACAGCAGGTGCTTTGTAAGCATCTATTGAAAAAGGAGAAAAGTCCAGCGCTAGAAAGAGCTAGAGAAGTCATCACGTGCCCTTTTGTTCAGGCGTCAGTGTTAACTCTGTCACTGCTGGACAGATCTGTACTGCCCACCAGACTCCCTGGGCACTCTTTCCACGGCTGTATTAACAGTCAACCCAGGAAATGTTTATCTAGCATGGCTTTTAAATATAAGCAGGTGTTGTTATATCATGCATCTTTGGAAGCAGATGTTGCTCACATAATGGGGCTGTCAGCAGGAGATGTGGTTGGTGCCTTCACCTGCTGGATTTGTTGTCAGTTCCTATGCCATTTCCACTGAGTGCCGGGTGTACAATGGGGACGGGGCAGTCAGGCTGCTGCCTCCGGTTTGCCCCGACGTTCAGGGAAGGACGTTGTGGAACAAGGTCTGCCCTGGAGGCAGTGCCTCCCTCAGCCCCTGACCTGCCCTCCCTAAGCAGGATGATCTTAAAGGGATCACAGAAAGAGCATGGGTCCCCTAAAAGAACAGAAAGCAAGGCCTGTTCCTCAGACACAGCCCTGCTCTTTCTGGAGTGCCCAGCAAGCCTCTAATGGCATCTCATCCAAGCTCTTGGAGTCTCCTTCCCACCAAGGATGCGCCTGTCACGGGCACCAGTGTCGTGAACCCATCCTTGGACACTGCCGTCGATCTTGCAGGCTACAGAGAGGCATCCTTAGGGGTAAACTGGAGACCAAAGGGGTGTGGTGTAAACCTAGGTGGATTTGAGGAAAATGAGGAAGACAAAGCCAGCAGAGGTGGGACCCCCCTATAAAATCTCATCAGACTCCACAAGCATTTCACATCTTACTGGAAAAGCGACTTCAGGGTGAGAAGCTCATTGTAGGGGTGCAGCAAGGAGGGGACGGGCATCGGTTCTCAGTACCTGCCCCCCCAACATGCACACACAGAAGAGGTCTCCCCAGCATCCAGTGCCCTCAGCCCTCCCCTGAACAGCCACTTGTCACCGGATCATCCCAGTGGGGCTGCTGTCCTTGAAACCCCAACCCCAGCGATGCAGTGGGATGGAGCCGCCTTGGGGTTGGGGAGTGTGCTACGGCCTTGAAGGCAGCGTGTCCACCCCCACCCACACCTCTCTTCCAGTCAGGCTACTGGTAGGAAAGAGAGGCGCAGCGTACGGCTTGCCCTCCGGGGTCCTAACATCCCAGGGTGGCACCTTGGCTCTGTACCAGCCCAGGAGGCACCTCAGGGCACCAACCCCCCGTGGGAAGTAGGTGTGCAGTGTTCATGGCAGTCTCTGTTTCACTTTCTACCTAACGCTTCACGGGTGTGGTTATGTCCTTTGAAGCATGTGTGTATCTGAGATGCTTTGAGTTGGTGTTCAGGCAGGAAACTCAAGTAAGAGGCAGCTGCTGAGTGACAGGTGGTCCTCCTCCTCTGACTTGGGGTGAGTCTGGCCTTTTCCAAACCATCCTGGATCTGGGCTGCCCGTTCCTCCACCCTGGA
Source organism: Oryx dammah (assembly GCF_014754425.2). Classification (NCBI taxonomy): domain Eukaryota; kingdom Metazoa; phylum Chordata; class Mammalia; order Artiodactyla; family Bovidae; genus Oryx; species Oryx dammah. The sequence continues at coordinate 13,367,516 of NW_024070186.1, read as the reverse complement.
CAGAGGCCCAGATGGACATTTGAAACCCATTGCGTTTACCCCTTGTTGGAGTCACGATGTGTCTTTAATGGGAAATGTGACAGGATTTTTTATCTTTGTAAATGACCTTGTTCATCCTTTGAGGTTTGTGTTCTGCTTACTAAAAATCTCTTGTTAATGACCTGCAGCTCTAGAGTGTGTAGGAGAAGCTTTCCCAGGCTTGCTGCATGGGGTTCACTGGGGGTCATGGAGGAAAAGTCTGCAGGAGGGGAGACCTTCCCACACTCCCCAGATGAGCTGCCTTTGCTGCCCAACTCCTCCCATGTCTGCCCTGGGGGCTGGGTCTCAGTCCTGCCCCTGGCAGGCACCCACCTCGCTCCTCATTTTTTGTTAATTGGTTGTCCTATAGCCTCACATCTCTGATGGGGTCAAGAAAAGTCGTGAATTTGCCGTTTTTCTGGCATTATCTTGTGGCAGGGTGGGAGTGATGAGCTCTCTGCATTCCTAATGGGACACCAAGACTCCATATAACTTTTAAAATTATGAAATATATCGTCCATGTAGAAAAGTGAATTAACAACCAATTCATTGAATAAAGGGCTTCCTTTGTGGCTCAGCTGGTAAAGAATCGCCTGCAATGCGGGAGACCTGGGTTCAATCCCTGGGTTGGGAAGATCCCCTGGAGAAGGGAAAGGCTATCCACTCCAGTATTCTGGCCTGGAGAATTCCATGGACTGTATAGTACATGGGGTCACAATAATTATAAAGCAAACACCTGTTTCTCTAAGAGCAAAATGTCAGATCATCGTCACAAAGTGATATCCAAGGTGGCTTCGCCTGTTTTGTGTGTGTGTGTGTGTGTGTGTGTGTGTGTGTGCATGCAGGTGGACAGCTGCCTTGGTGTGCGGGGTGCCTGCAGTGTCCTTAGGCCCAGAGGTTTGTCACAGGCCTATTGTGCAGTCATCAAGCTGGGAGCTCTTCACCTCCCTCCCACCTCCTGCCCCAAAAGTCACCACTGCCCAGACCAGTAAGTCCATCAGGACACCCTAGGAAAGACGATCGATTCTGGAGCTCAAAGAGTGGGGTAGGTGGCGTGTAGGGCGGCCCGGAGGTCCCTCTCAGGCCTCTGTCCCTGGGCATCTATCCCAGCCCCTCTCCTCAGTTAGCCACCATGCTTCCTGCCTGGGGGCACTGTTTCCACAGTGGAAGCCCCCCGGGGACAGGAAAGCACTCTCCCCCCAACCCCAACCTGGTCCTTGGAGTACGGTTTGCAGGCCCTTCTTCTAGGGCCTGGCGGGAGCTTCTGGCCTCCATCAGCAGTGGCCCAGGGGCACAGAGGCCCTTTAGTCCATGTGGCTCCTCTGGCCTGTGGTCAGGAGGGATGCTGGCTGTGCAGGGTGCCTGCCTCCATCCTGGGCAACCAGAGTTGTCTGTCCAGCCTTCACCAGCTGCAGTGATGCCCCACACATCTCCCACAGGGCTGCAAACATGGCAGTTCCCTTGTCCTGCATCCCAAGCCCTCGCCCTCCAGCCTGCACAGCCCCTCCCCAGCCAGCAGCACCCACCCATCCAGAGTGTGGCAGGGTGTTGAGGGTCTCCGATGAGACTGTCAGGAGAAGGGCTTCATCGGCTGTCCCATAACGTTCTTTCAGGAAGCTTTTCCTGAGGCGGCTCGTAATGACATGTGAGTGGTGCAAGCTTCAGGAGTCATGCTGCCACACGTCACACATGTACGTAATAAACACGGGCGTCCCTTAGCCAGCCTTGCTGGAGCACCGCGTATTGTATGCCAGACCTGCGTGCACAGCAGGAACGGACGTGGTGAGGGTGCGTCCACAGGGGTTTGGGTCACAGGAATGCCCACTGAAATGCTTGTGACTCGTGTCCCCTCTGCCTCTTGGAATGGCGGCTGCTGGCAGAGTCTCAGCTGCTCACCAGTGCCACTGCCCATAGCATGGGTCCTTCCTCCTCACGTGGATCCCTTCATGCTCCTGAGATGGCCTCATGCCCATCCCTGGAGCAGTCGCTTGAACTGGGGGTGAGGTTACCTTTATGGCTTAGATCTGGGGCTGGGGGTCCCCTCCTGGGCCCAAGGATGGGCGCTGCTGCCATGGCAGAGCTCTCTTGGGTAGGGGAGGATTGTTATAGAAGCCTGAAGGAGCCATTCAGTATACCCTTTCATGATACTTTTCTTACCCCTTTGGTTGAGAGATACAGAATACCAAGAGTCTCATGAGCCCAGTGATGGTTTTAGGTTAACTTTGTATCCTCTTTCTGTACACGCAGTAGAAATGCCAGTTTGCCTAAAGGCAAGTGCAAAGGAAGTCTGCCATGTGAGATGCCATGTGAGACATGTCCTGTGTCATCTGCTTAGTTGGTAGCAACACTCAGGACCCTCGACTGTCTGGTCTTCCCCTGGCAACTGCAGGGTCACCTGGTCCAGCTGCCTAGGGACTCCAGGAGGCCCCCTCCTTGTTAGCCCACTGTCCACCGCAGACCGTTGGTCCGTGTCATTGCCTGCATGTCTGGTCACAGGCCAGGAACACACCCTTAAGAGCAGAGGCGTCGTCATATGTGATGGTATCTTGCGGCTCTTCCAGGTTCTATTTCATGGTGGTTTGGTTTTCCTTCCTGTTTGTTTTCCCATGTGGACCGTAGAGTCAGCATTTCCAGTTCCAGGGCTGAGGGAGAGAGGACCTCTTGGTATTTTATTTAGGGTTCAATTACATCTATAAATTAACTTAGAAAGCATGGCTTGTGTATTATTTATGTGTTAACATCTAACAAACCACCTCAAAAAGTCGTGATTGAAAACAACCACCATTTTCTTATCTCACAATTCTGTGGGCCAGCACTTTGGGCTGTGCCCAGCAGGGCGGTTTTCTGCTGGTCTCACCTGGGGTCTCATGTGTGGCTGCAGTCAGCTGGCAGCCTGCCTGGGGTCGTGGGTCCATCTTTGCTCCCTGTGGGCCCACCTTCCAGCTGGCTAGATGAAGTCTCTTCCCCTGGTGCCTGGAGGGTGCAGGGGAAGCTGCAAGGGCTCTGAAGGGATGTCACCCCATTCTACTTAGGGGTGAGCCTTGCAGCCAGCCCAGGCTCCAGGGGCTGGGGAGCAGGCCCCTACATCTTGATAGGGGAGCAGTGCTGGTTTACTGGGCTGTGAGCACAGGGGCACTGTTGCCCCTACTGCATGGCGTCTTCCCATTTGCTTAGTTTTGCTTTCGTCTCCTTCTGGTCCTAAGATTTAGACGTATGAGCTCTGTTTATTTCTTCTGAAGTTTGTGAGTGGGTATTTTCATCTCTTTTTTTTTTTCATCTTTTTTTATCACAAAGTTACAGGGCCTTCTCCACTGTGTCTTCTGTTTTTGTGTGTTCACCTGGAGGTGTGCCCACTGGGCCGTGCTCTCTGGCAGCCTGGACGTACAGCAGGGCTCTGTGTCTTTCTGGTCACTGCACACTTGTTGCTACCCGTCTTGCTTTAGAGGGAATCCCTGGTACTAGAATTCCAATTTTATTCCTTTCTGCTAGAGAGGAACCACAGAGCAGCCCAGACAGGCATGCATTGAAGATGGCAGAGCTCCCAACAGCCTGGGCCCCAGATGACCACAGTGGGTGGAGCTGCCAGGCTACCTAGGCCCTGGATGATCACAGTGGGTGGAGCTGCCAGGCTCCCTAGACCCCAGATGACCTCGGGGGTGGAGCTGCCAGGCTGCCTGGGCCCCAGATGACTTTGGGGGGTGGAACTGCCAGACTCCCTGGGCCCCAGATGACCTTGTGGGGAGGAGCTGCCAGGCTCCCTGGGCCTGGATGACCACAGGGTTGGAGCTGCCGGGCTGCATCTTCAGTGCATGGCTTCCTAGGTTGCTCCATTGTCCCAAATGACCATCTGGCACCAGTGGCCTGAAATCTGTTAAGTCAGAAATAAACAAACTTCTGTACTGGGCCTCTTAATTACTTCAGTTATAGCAGGTTATTGAACACTATTATCAGTAGAATATTGATTTCTGGCATTGTATTGGTTTTATTCCTTTCAATGTGACCGTAACCACAAAGTTATAGCAACACTTTGGTTACAGTGGGTTCTCTCGAGTCTACACAGCATACACCTTCTACCTTCAGACACTGCTGGTTTCACTCCTCCTTTTCAGTTCTTAGGTGTCTTGGTGATTTCATATCCTGATGAGGGTCAGACCAGCAGCAGGTGATTATTAGCAAAGAAATACGTTGAATTTCTCAGCGTTACTGAAACATAAGGTGGCCCCTGTAAGTGAATTTACCCAAGAACTGAAACCAGCCCCATTAAATCTCAAAACTAGGACTAATCTAAAATTTTTGCTGGACTTGTGGAAGTGCCCCCTCTGATCCCCAGCTGCCTTCAGTGCCATGGTGACCGTGACTCAGCCCCTGGCGCCAGGGCAAGGTCACTGTGGACAACAGTTGCTGCACTGTGTTCTCATCTGTGATGTCACCATGGGTCCGCTGGGTCTGTGAGCTGGCCCAGCACTGGACGCCCTCCGAGGTGTGCCGTCTCAGGTCGCAGGCTTGCCTTTGCCCTTGTGCTGCCGTCAGCAGGATGCCTGCCCCCAGTGCCCCCTGCCCCTCCTTTTCTCATCTGGCACTTCGGCTTGGCTGTGGGCCAGGAGACCACCCAGTCCTGTGTGTCCGAGCTGTGTTAAAAGCGAGAGTGAGGAGGAGCCCATCCAGGAGCTAAGGCGTCTGTTGTGAGTGAGGGTTCTGCCTCCCTGGTACCCTGGCCAGCTGCAAAGAAAGCAATGGGGTTTATTCTTGGTTTTGGTTGTGTTCAGAACAGTAAATCATTGAGATTATTTGTCAAATTAAGATAAAATTAGTTGGCAAATTTGCCACCTAAATTATCTTAAGATAACTTTAAAATATCTGAGATGATATCTCTCTACTGTCCTCTGTTTCAAATAGTCAGTCCAGTTCATAGACTTTTCCCTCCAGTATTTCCTGACTGGAAACAACAGAACTATCAACATGCTAAACAAAAATGTAAGACTTGCCCCAGCATAACTCACCCCCCATGCAGTCAGCCAGCATGGCCTTTCTGCCCTGCAGCCTCATAGCAGACCAGGTCTGCTCTGCTGGCTGTGCATATAGGCACTCAAATGTGGGACCAATGGATAGGTGAATGGATGGATGGCTTGGTAGATGGATGGATGGGTAGATGGCAGGGTGGGTAGATGGATGGGTGGATGAGTGGGTGGGTGGATGGGTGGATGGATGATGGATGGATGAGTGGGTAGGCTGATGGCTGGGTAGGTGGATGGATTGATGGATGGATGGATGGATGGATGGGTAGGTGGATGGCTGGCTGGCTGGCTGGATGGATGGATGGGTGGATGGATGGGTGGGTGGGTGGGTGGATGGCAGGGTGGATGAATGGATGGATAGGTGGGTGGGTGGATGGATGATGGATGGCTGGGTAGGTGGATGGCTGGGTAGATGGCTAGATGGGTGGATGGGTAGATGGATGATGGATGGATGAGTGTGTAGGTGGATTGCAAGGTAGGGGGATGGATTGGTGGATGGATGGATGGATGGCAGGGTGGGTGGATGGGTGGATGGGTGGGTGGATGGATTGGTAGATGGGTGGGTGGATGGATGGATGAATGAGTGGATGGGTGGATAGATGATGGATGGATGAGTGGGTAGGTGGATGGATTGGTAGATGGATAAGTAGGTGGATGGATGGGTGAATGGGTGGGTGGATGGCTGGATGGGTAGATGGATGCTGGATGGATGGATGGATGGTGGATAGATGGATAGGTGGATGGGTGGATGACTGGGTGGGTGGATGGATGGGTGGCTGGATGGGTGGATTGATGGGTGAATGGATGAGTGAATGGATGGATAATGGATAGATGGGTGAGTGAGTGGGTAGATGGTAAGTGAGTGGATGATGGGACAGAGGAAGAGAAAGAAGGGAGAAGGGAAGGTAACAGCCTTGGTTCCCTTTCATCGTGGGCTTTGGATTTGGATTGCATATAACTAAACAGCTCTTTTTAATCCTGTAATCCAGACTTCCTATCTAGAACCACAAAAATGAGGCACTTTTGGAGTGTTTAATGTCTTTTCCCTTTACTAACCACTGTGCTTAGGGTCAGCCCTGCTCTGGACAGACTGCCCCAGCAGGGCAGGATGAGGCTGCCAGCCTTTGACCGCAGCTCTGAGGGGTAGTTGGTCCAGGGTGGCTTTCAGGAATGGGGCAGCAGGGCAGCTGAAGTGGTGCCCCCAGCGCTGGCCAGTTCCTGCCCCCACACAGAGCCAGATGCCTGCCCGTGGGGCAGCACTGGATGTTTGAGGCTGGGGGTGCAGTTTCCTATTGGGCACTGCTCTTCAAACTGTCTGAGTAGACTGCATTGGCAGAGGCTGGAGGGCTGACGTGGGCCCTGTGTGTAAGTAGAAAAGTGGTCATCCACATGCAGAGAGGCATTCACCTCCCTGCACGGAGCAGAGCCGCTGTCTGGGTGGTGTGGGAGAGAGCAGGCCCTGGACTTCAACTTCAGTTTCTGTGGGAAGGGTTTGTTGTAAAGATGGTAGGGGGAGGGGAGATGTGCCTGGGAGGAAAATCTGAAGGCTAGTTCGTGAGGAAGAGAGACAAAGGGACCAATACCAGCCTGATGAGCATCTGGTGGTGCCTGAGGCCGGTGCAGGGGGTGTGAGCAGGGTGAGGCTGGGCCTCCTGGGCAGCAGGGCTTGGGCATTGCAGGATCTGAGAATGAGGCCTGAATGTTTGTCATGGGTGTGTTCCTCTGCTGGGGGGACCGGGACACACACCACAGGCCAGGGGCTTAAACAGCAGTCATCAACTCTCCCGTCCTGGAGGCTGGAAGGCCAAGGCCAGGGTGTTGGAGACTATGAAGGGAGAAGCTGCGTGTGGAGGCTGCCTCCCCCATGTCCTCTTGTGGTCATCCTTCTTATAAGGATGCCGGTCAGACTGGATTAGGACCCACCCTAGTGACCTCACTTAACTTGACTGCCTTTGTTGAGACCATATTTCCAAACACAGCCACTCGCTGGGGTGCTTGGGGGCGGTTAGGACCCCAACACACCCTTGTGAGGGGACGCAGTTCACTCGAAAGAGAGTGCCGAGGTCAGGACTGGCCAGTGGTCAGCGGGCTGGGCCCTTCGGGGCCTGGTGGTGAGCTGGTCCCAGCACTCTGGGCTCTGGCTCTCACCCTCACCACCCTGAGCCCCGAGCAATGTGGCCACGGGAACCCCAGGCTCAGAAATAGTGGGACAGCCCTGGAGGGGTGGTGTCAGAACCACAAGGGGCCTGCTTGTAAGCCAGGGGCCTGGGGTGGGGCAGGGGCTAGGAGGAGAGACTGGTTTGGCTCCCAGCCCTTCCCGGTGTATCAGAGCTCCGGTGGCTCCTAGGCGGCCGGGGTCAGCGTCGGTCTGGGATTCACCTGCCCTGGAACCATGTGAGCGCAGCCCCGCTGAGCCCCTGGCCCTGCCCCCTCCCCACCTGGCCACCTCTGCTCTGCGCCTCTTCTCCCGAGTGAGGGGCAATACCACCCTGTGTCTCCCCATTGGGAAGCGTGAATGCAGCCCCTCCCCTGCCCTGAGAAAGTGGGGTCCCGGCAGCTTGTACAGGACCACAAACCCCTCAGGACTGGGCTGTGCAGGAGCCAGGCTTCTGGAGCAATCTAAACTCTTATCCAGTGAAGGACTTAGGCTCAGTTTTCTTCTCCAGCTCAGCAACATCATCTGAGAATTAATGAAAAGGTGCCAATATATTTTATTTTTAATTGGAGGATAATTGCTTTACAATGTTGTGTTGGTCTCTGCCATACATCAATGTGATTCAGCCATAGGTATACATATGTCCCCTCTCTCTTGAACCTCCCTCCCACCTCCCACTATTGTTTATCTTAAAATGTTATGGAATAACACTGGTTACCTTGGTCGGGAAGATCTGCTGCAGAAGGAAATGGCACCCCACTCCAGTACTCTTGCCTGGAAAATCCCGTGGATGGAGGAACCTGGTAGGCTACAGTCTATGGGGTCAAAAAGAGTCAGACACAACTGAGCGACTTGACTTTCTTTCTTTCTGGGGCCATTAGGGGATGAGTGGATACCTATTATGCCTCATGATCTCTACCTTACATGCATTCTTTTATTCCAGGACATACTGTGTGTTTTCTAAAAGCACGTACCAGCCTCAGTGAAAGAGCTGTGCATTGCTGTGGTTTTGAAGCATTTCGTTTGTGTCATTAGGCTAAGTACATCACATAGGCAGGCATGGTCCCTACAGCATCCATTACAGGGGGGTGGTTCTGGATCAGAACAAGCTGGGCCCATGACATGAGAGCTAGGCAGGAGGAGGCGTTGACTGAAACTGTGGGGTCAGAGGCAGTTGGAGATGGATATTAACTCAGCATCTGCCCTCAGATGGTGGGCTCAGCCCAGCAAGCTGAACTTCTACCCGCAGACTCCTAGTGGCCCCAGGTTTACCACGTGGGGGCAGGGACGGGACAAGGTGCAGTGCGCCGGCGGGTGCAGCCAGAAGCCCCCAACGACACTCTGGACCTGAATCAGTCACGAGGGAACAGCCAGACATCCGGTAGGGTGATGTCCTGTAGACATCAGGACCGCTGGCCTGGGCTCCCAAGTGGGTGGGCAAGGGTGTTAGGTCAGAGAACAAGGGGAGTGTATGCTCGAACGCCACGCCGCCCCTCAACCAGGGCCTGGATGGAAAGAAGCGGTACAGGTTGTTTGGGGACAGTGGGTGAAACTGGACTACAGATGGGATATTTGACAATATGCTTATGTCGGGGTTAAATTTCTCAGATATGATCATGGTATTTTATGGTCAGTCAAATGCCCAGATTCTGAGGAGACATAGGCTGAACTGTTTCAGAGTGCATTTTCATCAAATATTCCAGAAGAAAATTTTAAATTTAGCCCATAAACATGAAATGTAAAAATTAAATTTAAATATTCATATGTACGTTTGTTATATAATGTTAGGTTAATGTGATTGGTAGAAGACTTTCAATCATAATAAATTATATTCTAATAAGCTTCCGTAGAGGAGGTACAGTGGAAATACAAAATCAAGGAGAAAATGGAATGCATTTCTTGACTTTTAAAGAAAAGCTTGCCTTTTTTGTATTTTGAAAATGGATGGTGGTGGTGGCTATCAAGTCACGGCGGCATTTAGATCCCACCGTCTATACTTAAGAGAAAAACATCCCTGACTTATGGTGATTCAGATCATGATTTTTGGACTTTCCAATATACATTCGGTGAAAACCATACTTCAGATTGTGAATTTTAACCTTCTCCTAGGCTTGTGGCCTGTGGTCAAGTCCTCTCTCTGATGCTGGACAGTGGTGGCCACAGCCCTGTCAGCCCCACCATCACGAGGGTGAAAAACCTGTGCTGGACCCAGATGGCTGTCCTGTTTTTTTACTTTTAGTACAGTATTCATTCAGTACATTAAAAGAAATATTCAGCACTTTGTTATAAAATAGGCTTTGTGTCAGGTGATTTGGCCCACTGTAGGCGAATGTGAGTATTCCAAGCACAGGTTGAGGTAGGTGGGGCTCAGCTATGATGTTTGGGAAGTTAGGTGTATTAAACATATTTCAACTTAATGATGGAGAAGGCAATGGCAACCCACTCCAGTACTCTTGCCTGGAAAATCCATGGACGGGGGAGCCTGGTAGGCTACAGTCCATGGGATTGCTAAGAGTCGGACATGACTAAGCGACTTCACTTTCCCTTTTCACTTTCATGCATTGGAGAAGGAAATGGCAACCCACTCCAGTGTTCTTGCCTGGAGAATCCCAGGGGCGGGAGAGCCTGGTGGGCTGCCGTCTATGGGGTCACACAGAGTCGGACACAACTGAAGTGACTTAGCAGCAGCAGCAGCAACTTAATGATGTTTTCAACTTACGGTGGGTTTATTGAAATGTAATCCTGTTGTAAGTTAAGGAAGTTCTATATATTTAGACTTTCCTTTAAGTGTATTTATTTATTTATTCATCTGGCTGAGCTGGACCTTGCTGCGTGTGGGTGTGCGGCGAGCAGGGCCTCTGTGCTAGTTGCGGTGTGCAGGCTTCTCTTTGTGGGGGCTTATCTTGTTGTGGAGCACAGGCTCTAGGCCCACAGGCTTCAGTAGTTGTGGCCTTTGGGCTTAGTTGCCCCATGCCGTGTGGGATCTTCCTGGACCAGGGATCGAGCCTGAGTCCCCTGCATTGGCAGGAGGATTCTTAAGCACTGAACCACCAGGGAAGTCCAGATCTGTATATTTAAAAAGTGAAACTTCACAATATACCAGAATTTATACCCCTTGCATATTTAAACTTGGGTTTAAAAATGTAGAAATCGACTTATAATTTGTCTGGTGATATTTTTTTTAATTTAATATTTTTGATGTGGAGCATTTTTAAAGTCTTTATTGAATTTGTTACAACATTGTTTCTGGCTTATGCTTTGGTTTTTTGACCGTGAGTCGTGTGCGGTCTTAACTCTTTGATCAGGGATCGAACCTGCACCCCCTTCATTGGAAGGAAGTCTTAACCACCGGATCACCAGGGAAGTCTTGTGATATTATATAGTTTTGAAAATATTTTCAAGGGGTAGGCACAAGCCGGTGCTCTTGGGGGCTGCTGAGTTGATGCTTTCCCCCTTGCTGGTCTGTAGGCCTTGGGGGGAGCTGGGGAGGGTGTGAGCTGAATGGGCAGCAGGGTTTCTTCTGCAGTGGGCAGGGCTGGTAAGCCACTGTCATCAAAGCGCCCCCAGGTTAGCATCTGTGACTGATGTGTTAGTAAAGCATTCAGGCCCGGGTGGCCCAGAGGTGGTGGCTGAGAGGCAGGGATGCCTAAACAGATGGTGGCCACTGTGTGCTCTCATGGGGGGTGGGTAGGTGGGGGGCCTGAACTGCAACTGCGAATGCTCCTTAGAACAGGTCTGGCCCACATCTGGGCACTGGGGACAGACTGACAATCTAGGCCAGTGGCCAGCAGCAGGGGGGACAGTCAACGGCAACCAGGAACCCGGGGCAGGGGTGGGCGGCCATTCCAGACGGGGGTGCGCACTTACAGCAGCCAGTCCAAGAAAAAGGTGTGGCTCATAGGGCCTCTGTGGATGGCCGTCCTTGACCAGAGATTCAGGGGCTGGACTGGGACTGGCAGGTGTTAAATGGATTCCCGAGCGGAGGGCTGTGTCCACGCAGAGGCTTGTAGGGAAAGTGTGGGGCCAGAGATTGCACACCTGCTGCCGTGAGCAGGTGCACAGGTGAGCGGAGAAACTGGAGATGGTGCTCCCACCAGAGGCTGGACGGCAGCTGGGCTGGGCCCACAGATGGATACCGTGTGAGCCTCTCTATGTGAACCTTTAGAGAAGGAAGGTTGATCCAGTGCCTGAGTGCCAAGAGGTCCTGGCAGGAGTCAGGGAGCGTTGCTTGGGAGGCGGGGCGTTGATGGAGAAGGCGGTGTCCGGCCTCGGCTCCTTCCTTGTCCTCCTAGCGTCCCACCACGTGGCCGCAGACTTCACCCCCCCCATACCCCCATGTAGCCACTTGGCACCCAAGGGCAGACGGAGGGCACCTTCTAGAGTCATGTGGCCTGGTCTCCCACTCAGCAGTGGGGCCGCTTGTGCCCTGGAGAGCCTGGCATGGCCCACCCTGGAGGCCTCCCGAGTCTGCTCCACCCTCACCCCAGAGTGTGGGCACCTCTCTGGAGGACCTGGAGCGGCGGCCAGCGGCTGCCAGGCTGTCCTGTGCCCAGCTCTGTTGTTTCTGTCCACAGCAGGATTTCAGGGCCGCTCACAGAACAAGTACAGCCATAAAATGTGAGCTTCTGGCTTCACGTTTGAAACCAAGAAACCAAACTGGTATTGAAGGGAAGGGAGGGAGAAGCTGACTGGGTCCCTGGGGGTCACCCCGTCTGCCTTAGACCAAAACAAAAGCTTTTCAGCTAAAAAAGTCCACAACAGCTTGTGAGTTAAAAGGCATTAGTTGAATGTTTTATAGTGATTTCATGTGTAGTTTTTATTTTTTAAATAAGATGCTAAAACAAGAAAAGAAAAATTACCCATCATGCCTTTAGCTAGAGATAACATGCTGTGCTGTGCTGTACTCAGTCATCTCAGCTGCATCCAGCTCTTTGTGGCCTCATGGATGGTAGCCCGCCAGGCTTCTCTGTCCGTGCAATTCTCCAGGCAAGAGCAACTGGAGCGGGTTCCCGACCCAGGGATTGAACCTGTGTCTCTTACATCTCCTGTGTCGGCAGGTGGGTTCTTTCCCACTAGTGCCACCTGGGAAGCCAATCGCTATTGATATTTGTATGCATTTTTCTAGTCTTTTCTTTCTTGTATATATGAGGGTGTGTGCATGGTGTGTGTGTATGTGGTATGTGTATATGGTGTGTGCATGGTATGTGTGTGAGGTGTGTGTGTATGTGATGTGTGTGTGCATGGTGTGTGTATTTGGTGTGTGTGTGTGTGATGTGTGTGGTGTGTATATGTGGTGTGTATATGTGGTGTATACATGGTATTTGTGTGCATGGTGTTTGTGTATGTGGTGTGTGTGTGTACATGGCGTGTATGTGTACATGGCGTGTATGTGGTGTGTGTACATGGTGTGTGTGTATTTGGTATGTGTGGTGTGTGTGTATGTGGTGTGTGGGTGTGTACATGGTGTGTGTATATGTGGTGTTTGTGTGTGTACATATGTGTATATGTACATGGTATGTGTGTGTACATGTGGTGTGTGTATATGTGCTGTGTGCATGGTATGTGTGTGAGGTGTGTGTGTGTATGTGATGTGTGTGACATGGTGTGTGTGTATTTGGTGTGTGTGGTGTGTGTGTACATATGTGTGTATGTGCATGGTGTATGTGTATGTGGTGTGTGGTTTGTGTGCTGTGTGGGTGTATACGTGTGTGTATGTGCATTGTGTGTGTATGTGTGGTGTGTGTGTATGTGGTATGTGTATACATGTGTGTATGGTGTGTATGTGATGTGTGTGTACATGGTGTGTATGTGGTGTGTGTGCATGTGGTATGTGCATGGTGTGTACGTTGTGTGTGCATGTGGTGTGTGCATGTGGTGTGTGTGTGTACATAGATGGTGTGTATATATGTGGTATGTGCATGGTGTGTGTGTGTGTGTGTGTGTGTGTGTGTGTGGAGTGTGTACCTGGTGTTGGTGCGTGTGTACGTGGGGTGTGTGCACTTGGGGTGCATGTGTATGTGGTGTACGTGGTGTCTGTGTGAACCATGTATCAGCTCCCCCTCCGCCCCACACGTCCATCCGTCACTCTCAGAAGGGAAGGGCCTGAGGGTGCTGTGGGAGCCACGGATCTGGGCTCTGGCAGGACTACTGTGGACCCTTTCTCCACTCGCCGCCCCTCACCCTGGGGTTCCTGTGCCCTCCTGACCGCTGCCCTCTCTTTGCAGGACGGCGATTCTCAGTGAAGGACCCTGCACTCGCTACTGAGCTGTGGCCATGGGCCTGCTCGCCTTCCTGAAGACCCAGTTCGTCGTGCACCTCCTCATCGGCTTCGTCTTCGTGGTGAGTGGGCTGGTCATCAACTCCATCCAGCTCTGCACGCTGGTCCTCTGGCCCGTCAACAAGCAACTGTACCGCCGGCTGAACTGCCGCCTCGCCTACTCGCTCTGGAGCCGTGAGTACTGCCTGCGCTGGGCCTGGCACGGCGCGGGGAGGGGTCTGGGAGAAGGACAGCCACAAACAAGCCGGCGCAGGGGCCCGTGGGGGTTAGTGCTTGTGACGAGGAGACAAGATGGCTGTGGGCTCCGCAGTCGGGAACTAGGGGGCCTCTCCTGGCCACGAGGAATGTAGGGGGTGCTCAGCCTGAGCCCTTCACTGGACTGAACCACGCGATGTCCCGATACCCGAGCCTCTGGACCCACAGAGACGGTGGCTCTGTGTGGTCTCACACGGTACCCCGGATACCTGAAAACAGGCACCGTGTCAGCGCACCACTACTAGGCCCGACGCCTGCCGGCACGCGGCCAGTCACAGGCCTCCAGACCGCAGCCCTGGAGCACTCCCCTCGAGTGGCCTGTTACCACGTGCAAATACTTCAGCATCTCTCTCTGGACCTACCTGTCTCTTAACTAAATGTTCAGGCATGCACAAGTGTTACCTGTGTGCACTGGTGATGTGCGTGCATTTGTGTGTGGAATCACCCTCAGCTGTCAGAGACTAGGAAGCTCGGTGACGACCCGCCGCTGGCGAGGGGAACACACTGCGGGTTGGGGTTCCCAGGCACTTCTTTGGACCTGTAACAATCAGCAACTTAAACAGTTCTATTTTTTGACCCAATTATTCCACCAAATAAGAATGTAACCTAGAAAGATATCTATTATAAAAGTACGTATAGGCACAGATATATTCATTTTGCCAGTTTTATATTAACTAATATAAAAATGAGCAGCCAAAATGCCCACTAACTGTGCTGTATCCACTGGATGGAGGCCCACACGGCCTCTAAGACCAGCAGGGGATCTCTCTTTCCTGGTATAGAGAACCAAGTTCAAGATACATTTTTAGGTGAAAACAGAAGCTAAAACACAAAGTATAGAGGTGCTACCATGATTTACTTTTAAAGACACGTGTGATATGTCTGCACTGGCGTGTAGCTGTCTCTCCGAAAGTGTAGAAGTCAGAACAGAAAATGTGGCTGTCCCGGGAGTGGGGGTGGGAGGGACTCTTGCTGCTTTTTCTATACTGTGTGCAATTTACTTAGCATAAGAACACCTTTCTTTTACAATGAAGAGCAGGTAGTACCCATTTTATGTCCTATGGGAAGTGGTGAGTCTGTGCACTTGCCCCAAGACCTCCCCCTCCCCAATGTAGGAGGGCAGCTGAGTAGGCAGTGAGGTGTCCAAGCCCAGGTGTGCATGCCCCCACCAGGGCACAGCAGCCCTGCCCATGCTTCCAGCCAGAAACAGGCGAAGGTTTCAGTTCCCAGCTGCTTTTTTCCAAAATAAAAGGCCACCTTCCTGTGTGTGAGAAGGAGAATTAGAAATACTACCACGCAGAGCACTTACCAGCGTCACCAGGGCAGATGGGTGCATGCCTGAAGGGCAAATGCTGACTTGTGAAAATCACAGCCTCCACTGGCAGTAGCGTTCTGAAGTCAAAGCACTTCTGCACAGCCAGACTCTGAGTAAAGCTGGCTTTTTTAAGGCTGTAAATAAAGGAAATCCCTCAGCCACACCCCCGCCTCTCCGCAGAAGAGGATACTAAGATGGAGTATCAGCACTGCTTCCCAGGGCCCCGCCTTGGCAGCTCCAAGAGATGGGCTGGGTCTCAACCAGGAACTTAAAATTTGCTGAAATGAGCAGACTGGCAGTGCCCATGGGGTCAACAGAGGCAAACAGAAATGTGCTTTTGGCCTGAATTAGTCTCTAATTCAGTAGAATCACATAGATTGAAACAAGTCATATATGAACTCAAGACAATAAATATACAATGGAAGATTTAGACAAAAGACTACCCAAAGTCCCCAGATTTGAAGAACCAAGGAGCACTTCTATGCATGAAAATTGTAATTATAATAATTTTTTAAGAAAAAAACTTAGTGAATCTTACATCAGATTAGACACAGCTAGTGAGCAAGTGGGTGAACTGGACAATAATATGAAGAGCTCACAGACTGCAGTAGAGTGACAAGATGAAGAATATGAAATAGGAGTTAAAGGAGGTAAGGAGAGCACGCAGGTTTATGAAACGGGTGTTGGACTTCCGTCCCTGAGGAGTGAATAAGGGGAAGCCCTGTTGGAGGAGATGGTGGCTGCGAATTTTCCTGAGGGGAAAATTCAATGGTAAGGACTCAGCACTTTAACTACTGTGCCCCAGGTTCAATCCCTGGTCGAGGAAATAGATTTTTTAAGCCCCCTGGCACAGCTGAATATAAAAAATTGTCCAACTTGACCATGAGCAGAAGAATCATGCCATCAGTCCTGTCTGCACATGTAGTCACCTGCCATCCACGGGGAGATGGTATATCTCGAAACGGGCCAAGCCACCCTCAGGCCATGCTGGCCATTGGTGGGACAGAGCCTCCTCAACACGCCGCCTTTCCACAGGCGGCTCTGCTAGACCCACTCTCCAGGGGGCTTGGAACATCTGCAGAGGGCTGCCTGTGTCTGTCTGTCTAAAAGTTGGCTCCTCCTCGCGGCCCCCACCTGGGCCAGACCTCTTGTTCTGGCCAGAAAGGCCCGGGTCCTGAGCGCTGCCAAGTGGGGGTGTGCACTCACCGTGGCTTGTTCACAGTAGCCAGGATGTGGCGATGGCATCCAGGTCCATCAACAGACCAACGGACAAGCAAAATGCCATCCATATGGATAATGGTGTACTACTCAAGAGGAAGGAAATCCTGCTGTTTGTGACAATATGGATGAACCTGGAGGGGATGACACGGAGGGAAACCAGGCAGTCGCAGAAGGACCAACACTGCCTGATTCCTCCTTCGAGGGATCCACGTGGCCAAGGTCAGGGAAGCGGAGCAGAGAACGGTGGTGGCCAGGGCTGGGGGAAGGGAAGTGGCGAGCTGCGGTTGGATGGGTGGGAAGTGTCTGTTACCCAAGAGGAGTGAGTTCTAGAGCCCGCTTAGGGCCTGGAGCCTGCAGTTAACAGGACCGCGCTGTGCACTTGGGTATCTGCGCAGAGGGAGGCCTCAGGTTGAATGTCCTTACTGTGATAAGGAAGGACGTCTCCTCGTTCCCAAGCAAACTGCTCTAGAGGCAGCAGCCTCAGCCACCGGCTCTTCCTTGACCAGCTGACACATGGAGGCTTCCCAGAAGGAAGCCGAGGAGGCGCAGGAGCAGGCCATCACCAGGCTGCTCGTGGGTCTGTCCCAGCCCTGGGGCCCCGCCACCTGGGGAGGGGGTGTGAGTGGGGGCGTTGGCAAGTCCCCGGCAGCCACCCGTGCTTTCAGAGGGACAGGTCAGCCTAGCCTTGGGCCTCTTTTTTCTTAAATAGCAATAAGGAAGTGAAATTCACCCACTTAGAGTGTGGAGAAGCTTTCCCCCTGTTCCCCCACCCCCCGCCATCTCTCCCCTACCAAGCCCCACAGTCACTGACCTACTTCCTGTCCGCATGGCTTTGCCTGTTTTGTGTGGTTCACGTGATGGAATCATGCACTGCGTGGGTGTTGTCTGACTCCCCACACTCAGGGCTCCGTGTTTCCTGGGTTCATCTGTGTCCTGCTGTGTGTCAGGCCCATGTTCCCACTTCGGCTGAACGATGCTGCCCTGTGTGGATATGCACTGCCCGTTTCTTCATCAGTTGTCGCCCTTCTGGGCTGTTTCCACTCTCTGGCTTTGTGAATAACACTGCCACGAACATCCATGTTCAAGTTTCTACACCGACATCTGTTCTCATTTCTACTGGGCATCTCCCTGGTGGTGGAATTGCTGGGTCATCTGGTTACTCTGTTTGGAGCATAGACGCAGCTGCCCTGTTTAGTTTACATCCCCACCTGCAGCATGGGGCGTCCCAGGGCCTCTGATCCTTGCTGGCACCTGCTATGTGTTGTCCATCTATTGGATGGCAGCCGTCCTGTGAGTATGACACAGTGCCTGCCTGTGGCTTTGGCCTGCACTTTCCTGGTGACCAGAGATCCCAAGCACCTTCTCATGTTGGCCATCTATAAATCATCCTTGAACAATGTCTGTTGAGGACCTCTTGTCTTTCCATTCCTTTATTCACAACTTGAATGTTGGATGGAAGTGGCTGGGCTATCCCAGGGGCATAGTTTGCCCCTGTTGGTGGGCCTCCATCTCCTCAGGGCCCTGGTCCCTTGATGGAGCTTATGGTGAGTGTGTCCTGGAGCTGACCCCTTCATGGCCCTTCCTCTCCATGGTTTGAGAGTGTGCAGGTGTCGTCTCAGAACTGGCCTTCCGTCCAGTCCCACCTCATGTAAAAGAGGAATTTGAGACCCCAGTACATGGGGGGAGCTGTGTGTCTCCCCACTTCTGCCTGGGCTGGTGGGGACCTTCATTGGGAAGGAGAAGCCAGCCCCCGTGCCACGTCCCATCCTGCCCCCCGGCAGCCTCTGAGGAAGCCACAGTTGTCTCCTGCCAACAGGGAAGCAGGCTGGGAGCCCACTGTCGAAGTGCTGGGCTGTCCTGCCTCTTCAGCCTTCCCAGGGCTGGTCCTCTCTGAAAACCGATGGGTTGGTGTCCAGCATGGAAAGGACAGGCTGTCTGAAATCCATCCTGAGCCTGGGAGCTACACTTCGTGGTCTGAAGCCACCCTTCTTAGGATGCCTGGCCCTGGTGGGTGTGACACTGCCTGGCTGGGTGCCCACTGCCTCCCCAGCCGCCTCATCTGGGGACAGAATGTGTGCTGCCCCATGGGTCCAGAGCATGTGTGAAGACCATAGTCATACGTGATGACACAGGTGTCCACCTCAACCCTTTGTAAAGAGTAGCGTGGATAAGAGTAACAGTGCTTAATACATCTCAACCGAAGACCCCCCAGAGGGGGACTCCGGTTTTATTCACTTACTTCTGTATTTTAGAGCCTCCTCTGAAACTTTCCACAGAGCCCCGGACTTAGTTTTGGGGGGCTGAGATTGGAACTCCATCACTTTTTCTCTGAGCTTTGGGAATAATAATGACAATAACTCAAGTTGTCTGCTAGAATCTGATGTCATTTATAGGCAGAGTGCCTGGTATACAGTTGGTATTCAATACCTTGTAATGAAATAATAATAATATAATTATGGTGCTGTATTCTCTTAATAAGTGAATGTCTTGTTCACCATCTCATCCAATGGGTTATTTGATTTTTAAGAAAAGTGAAGATCTGATTTTTTTAAATATATATTTTAAATTAAGTCCTTTAGATATGTTGATTACAAAAAAAATCCACCTAAAATGGGTTTCCTCTTCCATTTCTTCTGGTTTTTTTTTTTTTTGGCTGCTCTGGGTCCTCGCTGTGGCACACAGGCTTCCTCTAGTTGCTGTGTGCCAGGGCCATGTTCTCTGCATTGCAAGGTGGATTTCTAACCACTAGACCACCAAGGAAATCCCCCATTTTTTCTGCTTCCATTTGACTTCTCCCCTGACTTTTGCTTAGAGAGATAATTATAGGTTTAGAAAACTTAATTTATTACACACAAACCATCAAAACTCATTTCCAGCAGAAAATCCCAATCTGGGTGATACTGTGCAGGCCCCTCCCACGTCGGGGAGCAGGGAGGGAGGGCTGGCCGGAGCGTGGCAGTCTGCACCTAGCCAACGTCTCGCGTGTGTCCACAGAGCTGGTCATGCTCCTGGAGTGGTGGTCGTGCACGGAGTGCACCCTGTTCACTGACCAGGCCACGGTGGACAGCTTTGGGAAGGAGCACGCAGTCATCATCCTCAACCACAACTTTGAAATCGACTTCCTCTGTGGGTGGACCATGTGCGAACGCTTCGGTGTGCTGGGGGTGAGCAACGTAAGGGTCCCAGGAGGGTGTGGGGTGATCGACATGGGGTCCCAAGGAGGGGCTGGCATGGCTCCCTGGGGGGTCTGAAGTCTCTAGGGCTCTGAGTTTTCATTTGCTCTGTGTTTAGCCCCTGGTCCCTCTGAGCTAGGCGTGTGAGCATGGCTGACCACATGGGTTCTGGGACTGCAGGCTGCCCCAGGGCTCCCTCCTGAGATCAGGTGTTACTGCCTTTCCTTTGCAATCCTTCCCCGTTGGCTCAGCTGCCTCAAATGAGAAAGGCTGAGGGGTCCCCTGCAGGGAAGCTCAGTGGGTGGTGGCCCTGGCATCATCCTCAGCAAGCCCCCAGCCTGGCAGCCAGAGCAGCCCTGAAGACCCAGTATACCCTCTAGGCTCCCCTCCTGCCCACGCACCTGCCTACCAGCATTGGGCAGATCTGCCCATGGATTCTCATCTAGTGGCACCTGCACTCTGGGGCCCTGCCCATCCCAGTGGCATCATGCTCAGTGTCAGGGTCTCCCGATGACAGCCAGTGCTGAGGGCTGCCTGCAGGGTGCTGCCCATGGGGACTTCGTGGCCATGATGCACCAGCTGCTCCCCCTCCCTTCAGAGTTCCAAAGTCCTGGCGAAAAGGGAACTGCTCTACGTGCCCCTCATCGGCTGGACGTGGTACTTCCTGGAGATTGTGTTCTGCAAACGGAAGTGGGAGGAAGACCGGGACACCGTCATCAAAGGCCTGAAGTCCTTGGCCAACTACCCCGAATACATGTGGGTGAGTGAGACGGCGGGGCAAGGCCACGCAAGCTGTGTTACCTTGGGCATCAGGAATGCAGCCCAGGTTATTAGTTGTAAAGCCAACAAGAGCCTCTGAGCTCCAGGGCCATGGCCCCGCCCCATGCACCTGCGGGCTTGGGAACCCTTCTTAGACCACCTGCTTCTACCTGCCCCAGGTGGGCCCCACACATCTGGGCCCACACAGAGAAGATCCTGCTGGGCTGAGTTGGGAGCACCCCTGGAATGTTAGCGGAGAGTCTGCCCAGGCACCCAGGCTGTTCTGTGGAGTCAGATGTCAGGACAAGCCCTGTGAGCCACAGTCCTGTGGGTCAACGTGGACTTTAATTCCTAGAAGGTTTGCACTGCACTTAAAGCAGCCACCCTTCAAGGGCAGAGCAGGGCCTGATGGGTCCTTTCTGACTCCTTGGTTGGAGTTTGATGAACAGCCATCTGAAATGATCGGTATCAATCGGTTTGAAATCAGTTCTTTCTGATTCTTCTTTCTGGTCTCTGACGGCAATTATTTGTGAACCGGCTGTTTATGTATTTGGTGTCTGTAACTCACAATGAGGCAGAGGGATGGAAGATTTTGTTTTCCACAAGCCACCCGGAGGCTGGCACCCAGGGACAGCGAGTCTCACTTCTCCCCAGGAAGTGTCTTTTCACTCCCTGGGAGTAGGCGCAGTGCTGCCACCGTCTGTGTACAGATGTGACCGCTGCATCTCTAACTGGCCTCTGTCCCCCACCACATCCTAGTTCCTCCTGTACTGTGAGGGCACACGCTTCACGGAGAAGAAGCACCGCGTCAGCATGGAGGTGGCCGCTTCCAAGGGGCTGCCCATCCTCAAGTACCACCTGCTGCCTCGGACCAAAGGCTTCACCACCGCGGTCCAGTGCCTCCGCGGGACAGGTAAGAGCTGCCTGCCCTGACCACCACCAGCCCACACTCCTAGCAAAGTGAGAAATGAAATCAGTGATTTGCCAGAAACCAAATCAGTGAGTTCTGTGTAAAATACAGAATGCCAGTGGCATTAAAAGGAGATCTGAGTTCGTGGATTTACATGTTGTAAGATTCTTGTGTCATTTTTTGAGGTGATAAAATACTAGTTAATGGAAAACAACTAAAGTGATAATTTTTTAAAAAGTATATAACTGAAAACCTTATAAAGGAAAAAATATATATCCAATTAATCCAAAAGGATGGCAAAATCAAAGAAAGGGACAAAGCACAGGAGGGATAGGAAACAGCCAGACAGTAGCTTTAAACACAAGTGACTCAACTAAACGCCCCAGTGAGAGATGGGAACCCTCACACCGGGCATCCAGGTGGAGAGCCACGGTGGGCCAAGCTGCCGGATGTCACCTGTCACCCTCTCGCCCTCCCTGCAGTCACAGCTGTGTACGACGTCACGCTGAATTTCCGAGGAAGCAAGAACCCGTCTCTGCTGGGGATCCTCTATGGGAAGAAGTACGAGGCGGACATGTGTGTCAGGTCAGCTACTGCCACGGGCAGGGGCTGGCGCGGCGGGGCC
>NW_024070186.1:13307142-13345393 GCF_014754425.2 Oryx dammah | reverse complement strand
TCTCTCCCGCATGCCCCCACGTGGAGGTGCTGGGGCATTCCACCCTCTAGGACCCGCGCATGGTGGGGCCCGCGCATGGTGGGGCCCGTACAGAGCAAAGGAGGCTGTGTGAGGTACAGGCAGAAGGTTCCAGAAGCTCCAAGGGAGGCGTGATCCCTCCCCTTGGAAGGAGCAGAGGCTTTTGGGAAGAGGCTTTAGAGAGCTAAAACTTGGGCAGTGAGTAGACTTTTCATAGGCAGGAGAAGGACAAGCTGTCCCATCCTCAGCAGCATGCCCATGTGGTCCCCTTTTCACGGTGTACAGCCATCTAGACCGCCTGGGAGTGATGGTGGGGTCAGGGCCATGTCCTCCGCCTCCCTCTCCTGGCGACCGCGGGCTGAGTCGGCAGGTTCTATCCTAGCCAGCCTGAACCCCCTTGGCTTAGAGGCAGCCAATACAGAGGCACATCAAGCTGGGTAACACAGGGGTGCTTGGGATGGTGGGATCCATGTCTGTAACAAAAGATCAAGGTCGGGGACTAGAGTTGTGTTGCAAGGTCTTCCTGTCTCACAGCCACACTCTGACCTCCACATTTCTCTGCCTCAGGAAGAGAAGACAAACCACCCACAAAGTCTGGCAGGGGGTGGTGGTGGAGACACAGTAGTGGCCGCCAGGGGTTGGTGATTTTTCCAGGGCCCTGCAGGTCCCCGTCCTCCTCAGGGAGCCCTTGAGGCAGATCTTGGTCTAGCCCCTGGGTAGTAAGGGGCTCCGGGCATCCCAGAGGCCCATGGTCAGAGCCAGCAGGTGGAAAAGCAGCTGGTGGAGGGGGGACCTACCTGGTCCAGCTCCAAGCTGGTGCTCTCGCCTGCCCCCAAGCTGTACTGCCCTCCGCGTGGGCATTCAGCTCCAGTGGGAGAGGACTGGTGCTGTAATCTGCTCTTTTTCTCCTTTGTTGCAGAAAACGAGGGGCTGTATTCAGTATCTTAATAGATATATTCTTAGAATTTTGGAAAGTTTCAACTTACTGCTTTGTATTATGTACCATTTGGGTGTTTGGGGCAAAAGCAATATTCCAATGAGTCCAGAACATACCTGTAATCAAGTAAGTCAAGGTTCACATGACCCAGTGGAGTTTTGCTTCATTTTCCCATCCCCTACTGAAGAAGATGCCCCAAGGGCCTGTGATTAGGCAGAGCCAGGGCCATGGGGATGGTGCCTTGAGGCTCTCCTGTGTCCATGCTGGCTGTTGGGGCCACCATCCTCACAGTGGCTTGAGTTGACTCTAGGAGATAGTATTCATATTTATCTCATCATTTAAAATTCTTATATATTTCATGCTTCATACAGCAGACACACAACAGAATCCGTATGTGGTATCTGTGCAATTAGGGGAGAACAGTCAGTTGAGTTTGACGCTGTGGGCAGTCACCTCTCTGCAGACAAACCTCTCCTGACTTCCTTTCCGTCCCGAGGTGGTGCCTGTGATGAGTCCTTCAAGTGGTACCTCTCTCGGTGTGGTCTGGGGACTCCTGCAGTGCCCCACACCTTCCAGGTCCACAGAGCTAAACCGTTTTGTTTACTAGGGGGTTAGCAGTCTTCTTTGGTCCTCTGAGTGCACAGCGGAGTCTCCTGGAGGCTGCGTGATGTGTGCTCAGATGTCTGATTGCATGTGCTTGTAAAAATCCTGTTTTCATTTTGTATATGGTAAAATGGATAAGTACAACCCACAAAAAACAAAGTTCTCAACTTTTAGAGAAAAGGTTGATATTCCTTCAACATAGATTTGCCTCTGGCTGTGGAAATTTCTCCTGTCTCTTCTCTCACCCTGGGCCCTCCGAGATAGGCAGTCAGGCCCAGCAGCTGTCCGCTGGTTAAGTGCTCTCGGCAGCCCCTGCTGGCGATCCTGAGGTATTGCAGTGCCCTGGAAAGAGATCCTGGTCTTAACAGGTAGACACCTCCCATCCTGGGGCTGGTAATTCAGCTGGTGATACGGTTTATACATAAGCCACTGTCCCAGCTGAAGTCAGCAGTTTGTTAGGTGAGATTAAATTTTCAAACTCTCTTCAGCTTTTCAGGCAAGTAGATTTCATTTGTGAAAGATGAAGTTTTCTTTGCCTCATGAAAGACACTCTCAGCGATGATCACATCCAAAGACGGACTGCAAGACCAAAGTCAGCCTTCCCAGTGGGGCTAACTGCTCCTGTCCCTGGGGACACTCCTGAAGTGTCCCCGTGCAATGCTTCAGCGCTCCTGGACATTTGAAGCGCCTGCCAGGGCCCTTCGTAATCCCCCACAGTCCTCCGAGGCTCGGGACACTGCTCGAGGGAAAGTTACTTTGATGTTTGTGTGTTCTTAGAAATTGAGAGTCAGATTTGAATAGAAAAGGCAGGACTTCATAAGCTGTACCAGGACAAGGTAAAGGGGTCTCACAGAAGTTCCTGATGCACAAGAAATTACTTTTCCCTGTTTCAGTTTGATATCATCTGGTAATTCACTTTGCTTTCAATCTTCTTAATGAAACAGGAGATTTCCTCTGGAAGAGATTCCACTGGATGAGAAGGAAGCAGCTCAGTGGCTTCATAAACTGTACCAGGAGAAGGTAAAGGCGCCCAGCTCCCCCCACCTCCACCTCTACCCCTGGGGTCTCACAGAGGTTCCCAAGGGGCAGCTAACAGGGCAGGCAGGTAGCGCGCCGACTGCCTCTAGAGACAGGCATGCTGTGCCACTCTCAAATTCTTCTTTCCAATCCTTTTCTGCGCCTTGCATTTTTCCTAACTTTCAAGAAATTAACAAACTAGAGAAAACTATACTGGATATCACAGTGCTTGTATAACCATTGCCAATAATACCACATTTGTTTCATTTTGTGTGTGTAACAGAAATTGTAGGTATGCAACACACATTATATGTGTGTGTGTGTATACATATGATTTAATATGTAAGAGACACACTATAGATGACAGGACAGCCTTCTTGGTGACCCCACCCAGCCCCTCCTCCATTCCCCTGACATGTCTCACCCCTGACTCTTCGGTTTGTTTTATACACACAAACATACAGGGCACTAGGTTCTCATCTTCAGCAACAGAGAGGCTCAGATAATCAGAAAGCCCTTCTAGTATAAAACACATACCCTTTTATAAGGGTTTTAACCAAGTAACTGCTCCAGCTTCTGCTGGAGCTTCCCAGGTGGTGCAAGGGAAGAGAGTCCACCTGCCAATGCAAGAGACACAGGTTCCACCCCTGGGTCGGGAAGATCCGCTGGAGTAGGAAATGCAGCCCACTGCAGTCTTCTTGCCTGGAGAATCCCATGGACAGAGGAGCCTGGTGGGTTCCTGGTGTCGCAGAGAGTCAGACATGTCTGAGCCCACGTGCAGCAGCAACCAAGTAATGTATGAAACATAAACCTTCAGAGGAATTTAAGCAAACTTTTAAAACTAAAAAATAAAATGCATATCCTTTTAAATGCACTGACAAGTGGTAAAAAAAAGTAAGGGACCTCTCACAGGAGCAAAAGAGGACGTGGGACTGGGAGTCAGCTGGGAAGGCTGCGAGTGGAAGCTCGCAGAGTCTGTTGGTCTGTCCACCCTGTGGTCTTGAGTTTTGATGCCTACATGGAAACAAAAGACATGGATTTGACCTCACTCGGGGCTGGAAGTTAGAACTGAAGACCCTCATGAAGCTGGGACCCTGTTGGACTTTCATCCTCATGGAGGCTGAGCTGGAAAATGAGCCTGCCAGCGCAGGGAGTGACTTTGACGCTTACCTTTCCCCTCTGAGTCTTGAAGCATCTCCCTGGTAATTCACAATCACAGCACTGCCCTTAAACAGGCGGGGACTGACGTCATACTAACAACATAGTTCAAGAACAAAATCAAAATATCAGCATAAAAAAGTGGTTCCAGGTGAACCTCTCTAGACTCCCTGAGAGAAGCACATGTAAAGCTAGACGAGCACGACTCCAGGCTCAGCTGCTGAGACTTCTGCTGGAGACGCGCGCGTAACCGGGACCCGCCACATGCGAGCACAACAAGCAGGCAGAAAATTAAACCCTCCCGAAACTTCAGCTATGGAACTACCACCAGGCAGAGACTCAGATCAGTTTGCTTGAAATGACTAAGCAAAAAGGAAGGGATTGAGGACTTCCCTGGTGGTCCAGTGGGGAAGAATCCGCCTGCCAATGCAGGGGTCATGAGTTCAATCCCTGGTCCAAGAAGATTCCATGTGCCTTGGGGCCACTAAGCCCATGTGCCGCTACTGAGCTCGTGTGCCACGACAGAAGCCTGTGCACCCTAGAGCCCATGCTCTGCAACAAGAGAAGCCACTGCAGTGAGAAGCCCGCACACCACAACCAGAGTCGCCCCCACTCACCTCAACCAGAGAAAGGCCACGTGCAACAACAAAGACCCAGCAGAGCCAAAAATAAAAATTAAAAATATTTTTAAAAAGAAGGGATTGAAAACAAAAGAATAAGACCTATCAAAAATGGAACAGATTTGAGGAAAAACCAAGTAAGATATACAGGCATGAGAAATCTAGTAATTGACAGTAAAATCTTAGTTAACAGATTAGATAGAAGATTTGATACAGCTGAAGAGAGAATTAGAAGCTGGAATCAAGACTGCTGGGAGAAATATCAACAACCCAGATATGCAGATAACACCACCCTCATGGCAGAAAGTGAAAAGGGACTAAAGAACCTCTTGATGAAAGTGAAAGAGGAGAGTGAAAAAGCTGGCTTGAAATTCAACATTTAAAAAATTAACTTCATGGCATTTAGTCTCATCAGTTCATAGCATATAGAAGGCGGGAAAGTGGAAGCAGTGACAGACTTTATTTTCTTGGGCTCCCAAATCACTGCAGATGGTGACTGCAGCCATGAAATTAAAAGATGCTTGCTCCTTGAAAAGAAGGCTATGATAAACCTAGACAATGCAGAGATGTTACTTGGCCAACAAAGGTCCATACAGTCAAAGCTACAGTTTTTCCAGTAGTCATGTAAGGATGTGAAAGTCGGACCATAAAGAAGGCTGCGCACTGAAGAATTGATACTTTCGAGTTGTGGTGCTGCAGAAGACCCCTTGAAGAGTCCCTTGGACTGCAAGGAGATCAAACCAGTCAATCCTAAAGGAAATCAGTCCTGACTATTCATTGGAAGGACTGATGCTGAAGCTGAAACTCCAATACTTTGGCCACCTGATGTGAAGAGCCAACTCATTGGAAAAGATCCTGATGCTGGGAAAGACTGAAGACAAAAGGAGAAGAGGGTGGCAGAGGATGAGATGGCTAGATAGTACTACCGACTCAATGGACGTGAGAGTAAACTCCAGGAGATAGTGAAGGACAAACTTGGTATGCTGCAGTCCGTGAGGTCCCAAACAGGTGAATACAACTTAGCAAATAACAACAACAAAGGTTTCGAGGAAATTACTCAGCACGTATCACAGGGGAAGTGAAAACATAAAAGGAAAGTTAAAAGATCCAGAGGCTAAAAAGATGTCCAGAATGTACCAGTTAGAGCATCCAGAGGATAAGGTGGGAACAATGATGAAGAGCAGTTGTCAGGGATAACCATAAAACCTCCAGAGTTGAAGAACATGGGTTTTGTCAGGTTCAAGAAACACAAGTCAGGGATGGGATAGATTAAAATAATGTATGTACATACATATGTGTACACATGCACACAAATATACATGAAATAGAATAAACAAAGAAAATAATAACAGCATAAACTAAGCAGAAAACAAAGCTACAAAAGAGGAATCCAGTGCACCGAAAGATTTTCTTTAAACATATTAATGGAAAACCTTGGGCAAGGCTGACCAATTAAAAGAGAGAAGGAATACAGTGTGTGCCCGTCCCATGGTGGATGGGCAGAAAGACATGTGCATGAGGGTGCAAAGGAGAGTGTGTCTCTGGATCAGGGTTAGTTTTTTAAAGTTGGAACCTCTTACAAAGAGTGATATCTCCCAGCAACAGTATTTGCTTATTTAGCAGGAAGTGAGAAATAATCGAAAAGTGCATTATTAGAAAATAGACACATTGTTTATTCATTTGCTGGGATACAGCTAAAATGAATGAGCTGCATTATTAGTCTAACTGAATCTTGAGAAAGTAGGTGTATGAAGAGCAGACTGCGGTAGGCGTGTGGTGTGATGCTACTCACAGAAAAGCACACAGCACAGGAGCGGTCCCAGACACTGTCATGGAGGTGCCCGTGCACGGGGCGCAGGCGTAAACCCTCCTGGGGAAGGAGAGCACACCGGCCTTTGCGTGTGTGAGGAATGGCTGACAGGTCAGCACGGGAGAGACTGCCACCATCTGCATCGTCTGCTTAGGGGCAGGCGGGCAGAGTGGAGCAGGCTGAACGAACAGGCTTGAAAATGTTCTGGAACCCCACGGGAAGGGCCCTTGCGGTGGGGGGGGCACGTGTGGGCACCCTGAGGTATCCTCTATCCTCATAGATGTAAGGGTCGCAGCTGCTCCTGAGCTCTCAGGCCTATGGCGCCCGCCCCATGCCCCCTGGGTTGGCAGAGGCAGCTGGTGTCTGACCACGCATTGGAAGAGGCTGTGACACTGGGTATTTGTCAAGACCCCTGCCCTGTTTTTAATGTAATGCCAAACACAGCTGAAGAAGCTAAATGCAGAAAATAAAACAGAAAAAGGTGAGAAGTTGTCAGGAGACCCAAGCCCCTGAGGTGATTAAGATCACGTGGGTGTTCATCTTTCCAGACTTGGTCCCAGACACATGCCTCGTCATACATGTTTTTATTTATATGGAATTGTATGGCACTTAGGTTCTTCAGAAAACCCAGACTATCGTGAGTGAATGCCCTTGCTGGCACATGACGTGTCACAGCTGCAGAGAAGTCTATCTCAGCATCTCGGCTGCTCAATCAGGCAGCTGCCGCTCGATGTTTAGCGTGGCCCCATCTCCCTGTCGAGGATGCTTTCACGTCCTCACCTGCTCCCTGTCCTGCCATCATTAGCCGCCAGGACACGAAGGAAGGAGAGGTTAAGCAGCTTTCTGTGCGTGACCCAGCTGGCGGGCCATAGACTCCCAGCAGCGGTGGCTGCCACCCTTGCTCTGCAGGTGTCGCCAGAGATGGTGCAGGGCCTGGCAGACGCTGCAGTCCTGAGGCTTGGAGGTGCCTATTGTGTGCCAGGAATGGGCTGATCATTTTCCTAGGAAACTTGCCTGATCGAAGGGTTTATGTTTCTCAAGCTTTTGATATAAGCCAACCACAGATGAAGGTCATGTCAGCTTCATCCCGTGGCCCATGTCATGTGGCCCATCCACTTCAGGTAGAGTCATTTCTTGCTTTTGGGTTATGAAGCAGCACACGAAGGCCACTGTTCCGGTTGACTTTCAGGATGCACTGCAGGAGACATATAACCAGAAGGGTGTGTTTCCGGGGCAGCAGTTCAAACCCACCCGCCGGCCATGGACGCTCCTCAACTTTCTCTTCTGGGCCACGCTCCTCCTGTCTCCTCTCTTCAGTTTTGTCTTGGGCGTCTTTGCCAGTGGATCCCCCCTCCTGATCCTGACGTTCCTGGGGTTTGTCGGGGCAGGTAATGAAGGGGAATGATGGCGCGGCTCAAGGGTGGGAGGCTTCGGTATGCTGGTGGCCATGCCCAGGCCTGGAGACGGTCACCCGGCAGCCGGGATCCAGCCCGAACTTTGCCAGCCTCAGAGAGCAGCTCTGACCATTGAGCCACAGGGCCATCTCTCCAGAAAGCTGGCCAGCCGGCCTGCCACCTGCCTGGCATCTTGGGCCAAGAGCTGCGTGGGGAGGGTCCTGGCCACTGGGTTTGCACTTGGGCAGTTGGGGGCGTGGGCTGGCATGCTGGGCCGAGGTTCCCCAGGACACTGCCATCGCTCGCGCTGTAGCAGACTCAGGGGCACTAAGTGTAGGGCACTGCTGCCTCTCAGCCCTGGCTGAGAACTGCAGGCCTCAATGGGCCCATGCTGCTCCCCGCTACCCAACCCCACAGGCTGACTGGGTGGGAGAAGGGCAGAGGACCCGCCCCTTGCCCCCAGGAAAGTCTGAGGTCAAAGGCAGGCCCCCCGCCCCCAAAGCGACTTTTCCAGCCTGATGGCAAGGCGATCAGCTAACCTAGCACTTTTCCTGTTTTAAAGCTTCCTTTGGAGTCCGCCGACTGATAGGAGTAACTGAAATAGAAAAAGGCTCCAGCTATGGAAACCAAGAATTCAAGAGAAAGGAATAATCAATGGCTGTGATTGAACACGCCTAACCTGACGGTGGTCTCCAATTAACTCAATTAAAAACAACAACACATCTAGAGCGGGGAAAAAAAGACACTTAGAAACTATTTTTCTTATTAACTGGTGACTAATATTGACCAATAAAACTTGAGCCAAGAGTAAAGCGGTCGGCAGACCTGCAGATGGAGACGCCAGCCTCGCCCCTGCGCTGGAGAGCCGGGCTGGGCGCCTGCTCTGGGGGGCGGCCGCTCCCGCCCCCAGGGATAAGGGGGCTCACCTGGCCCGAGAGAGGCTTTGGAAACGTTCTCTTCTCGCGCTTAGATCCCGTTTCGGTTTTTATCAGTTTTCTTGGGAATTTCCCCCGGCCCTCGCCTCTTCCCCTGCACCCCCTGCGGACCCTCCACCCTGCTCCCGCTGAGAACTGTGTGCCTGGGTCCCCAGGCCCCCAGAGCACCTACCGGCCGCTACCAGCCCGCACCCGGCCTCCGGGCGGCGGGGACGTGGCCTGGCGAAAAGCACACTGGGCGGGGCTGCGACGGGACACGCCCCCTTCCCCGGAGCGCCTACCTAAACCTGCCTGCTGACACCTTGAATCCGTTTTAAAGCGAATGGAGCCAGCGAAAACGTGGTGAGATGTCGAATTCTGCCCGTGCCCGGAGCTTAGCTCCTGTCCCCCTTGCTCCCAGCGGACAGCGGCCTTTCATCCCACCGGGGGCAGGGCCGCAGGGGGCCGGCCCCCCACCCCTAGCAGGGCCGGTGCGCCAGGGGCGCTATGCAGGGCTGGCAGATACTTTGAAAAGGCGGTGTCACATCACCCTGTCTTCTAAAGGTGATTGGAGACTGTTAACTCGGAGCTTTTTAGAGGTTTTGTTTTCACAGTTGACCTGATGGAAACCAGAGGTGGGGAGCCTTCCCCACTCCGTCACCTCCCTTCCAAGCAGGTGCGTGTGTCCTGGAGGATGCTGGCCTTTGGGGGAGGCAGGGGAGTCCCTAGTATCCGGGCAGCATCCTCTCCAGCCTGCAGCCAAAGGGAGGTGTCTCGTGCACTCTCAGGCCTCTTGGCCTGGTGGGGCTGGAAGCCTTGGGGTTACCCAGCAGGGTGGGCCTGGGCTGCCCCTTCAGCTCCGCCGCCCGCCTGCATCCGACTTTCTTCTTAAACTTTCAACTTGCTTTTTTAAAGTCACACTCCCCTCATCTTTTTTAGCAAGGGAAAGAAAAATAATGGGTGTTATCTCTGCTGTCCTGTAACCAGCATTCAGAATAGAGGCAGGTTGAATTTTCTAGGGGAGAAAAAAAACGAAAGAAGAATGGGCAAAATTATAAACCAAACTGGAAAAAATAATTATGCATTGGCCCTAAGTCTGAATTCTGGGGAGACCTGTGGAAACAGCAGATTGCCTTTACAGTGATACTATTGAATTCTGGGTCGGTGACCTTGGTGATGGCACCAAGGTCGCAGGGATGTGACCCGCAGTTCTGTGCTCGCTCACAGTGACCGTGAAGGCACACACGTCCTCTCAAGGCTGGGCACTGAGACAGTGTGGAAGCCAGCTGCCCTCTGCCGCAAAGCTTGCCTCCTGCTTCCCTTCGGGCGTGGAGCCTGACACGCAGTAAGGCCACTTCCACTTGGGTGAGCGGCTCCCTTAGATCTTGTTTTTCTTCACACAACATGCTGCTCACCTGTGTGTGTGTGTGTGTGTGTGTGATTTGCTAATCCACTCATCCCTGAAGAGCTTAAAGGAAGAAGTTGAAGGGCCCTACTGTGAAGCTACATTACCTGGAAAGTGCAAATTTAGATCTTTTACCATTTAATTAATAGTTCTTGCTTCCCAGCTAAGTTCCCTCCCCTTGAAATTGATACACAATATGTAAATTCTATACTGAGTCAGTAACCAGCTGTGAAGACTCCTGGGTGAATGGAGATTGAGACCATGTGTAGGTTTTAAATCTCAGTGACTTCCTTCTGATTTAACAAAGATTAGCTTGTGCATTTGAATACCAAGCCCTTTGAGAGCAATAAAAATTACACCATGAATGTTTGCTTTTTTTTTTTTGGAGGGGTGGATCTTGCTTTTCCTCCACTTCAGAGGGAAGAGGGGGAGGCTTCTTTAGTTTTTCTAAATTAATAAATCTCAGAACAGTGTTTTTCTTATTTCTTTTCCTTTAACTCCTTTGTTACTGATGTTCTCATTGTGCAAAATCAGGCTGAGTGTTGGGACGGTCCTCCCGGTCACAACCAGGGAGGGTGTACTCCAGATTCAACACATGTGGCCCCAGGTCGGGTCGGGTGGGACCAGGAATCCACGGCGTTGGCTGACTGCTCTGCCAGGGGAGGGGTTTGCTGAGCCTCTGGGGGTGTAGCTCTGTTGCTGCAGCAGTTTCCAGAGCCAGCCCCACTCCCACTGGAGAGACGAAAGGCAGCAGCTCCAGGCCTTGGGTCCCTCCCACGGGTGCCCGATGAAGGCTGAGTTCTGAGTCCAGGCTGCTGGATGGTGTATTTCTCAGCTCAGGCCCCGGCGGCCTGGACTCAGAACTCAGCACACGTGTCCTGGTGCCACCTGGCAGGTAGAGTCTGGGTCCTGGGCCCTCCTTGTGTATCCAGCTGTCCCTCTGGGGGGCTCCCGGGGCTTCTAGGGTGCCTGCAGCACTGTGGCCTTGTGACAGGCGCCCCTCTCAAGGTCCTGTGACAGCCCTGGAGCAGGTGAGCAGACGCTGGGGAAAGGCTTACCTGCTCAGGGACTTTTAACTCCAAAGAAGTGACCCTGGTCATCAGCTCCTTGGTGATAGTGTGCTGGATGCACAGCCCTGTCTTAGCCACAGCCCCCCGCTGAGCAGCAGAGTCAGATGGAAGAGATGGTCTCTGTATGAACTGCTCAGTCATGACTTGAATCAGCGACATGAGTAGTACTTGCTTGTGAAGGTGACGCAGGCGTGACCGCCTGCCAGGGCAGTTTGGAATCTCCGCCTTGTTTGCCCGGTCACCCCTGACCCCTGTGTGTGCCATGGCCTGAGCTCTTTCTCACTCTAACTCAGTTGCTGAGCACCGACATCCACCTGCAGAAGAGTGGTGCACGCAGTTACGTACAGGTCAGGTGCTGTCTCCAAGCTGTCCACACCCGTGTGACCCCTGTTTGTGTCAGGTTTGAAGAACAAGTCCCTCTGCACATTGCTTTGTCTCTGCCTGAGGCACCTAGAGACAAGCCACATAGAGTCTTCGGAGCCCGACTGATTTTCAGCTGAGCTGACTGACCCTTGTGTACCGTGCGCTGTGAGTTTCTCACCACAGCTGCATGCAGCCCTGGCACGCACCATGGCAGGTAGTAGTACCTTGTGGTTTCCCCTGGCAGTGTAACCAGGCTTAGGGGTTAAAACCATCAGCCCAACATGCCCACCTGCTTCCCTCTCAAGACAGCATGTCCCCCTCCACGTGCCTGCCCCTTTCTAACAAGTTATCTCCCAAGCAAAGGCAAGCCTCTCCCCAGTGCCCTTGGGGCCAGCCACACCCCTGACACCCCCAGACTTGTCCTGGGCCGTGAGTGGTGCTGCAGGCAGGCAGACTTTCCTGTGGGTTCCACATCCTTGCATGTCAGGGCCAGGACACAAATACACTGGGACCTTGTTTGGGTAGGTGATGTCACACTGCATTCTGCTTGATGCAGGGGTGGACATGCATGAGTTGAGTCCACCCCCAGCACTGGCTACTAGCTAATTTAGTGCAATAGAGGCATTCCCACAAACGGACGGGAAGGAAATAAGAGCCCTCGGGGGAACCCAGGAACTCAGGGCAGTTGATTCCAGTCAGGCTGGCGGCAGCCGCACCCTCCTTTCAAAGACAATTGAATTGCTTTAAAATTTGAAGCTTTGTGATGACAAGTTCACTTGGAGTTTTCTTTTCCTATAAACTTTTCAGTTTCTTAACTTTTTGTTTGTAAAAGTTTTTAGGACAGAAGTTGAACTGTGAATGAGATACTGAAATGCACTAAATTGTGTTAAACTGGAGTTACTTGATGCCATGAAGAAATGCATCTGATCTGCTTGTATTTATTGTCTCAGAAGTGTACGTGGTGACAATCAAATGTTACTTGCCTACATACCAGGAAATTCAACTGACTTCTGAATCATAACGATCGTCAGCAAGTACTGTAACTGTAAATGAAAATCTCTCTCTTTGGAAAACAACACAAACCATCGACTGAAATGTGTGGGACAGATGTCAGCGTTCTTTTTCCATTATTGATCCTCTGCCGTACCTGACCGTTGGCCAGCTTCAAAGGGTGATAAATTGTATACAGGGTGCAAATGTATTATATGAATGCTTCCTTTTGTACACTTCGTTTTTACAATTTTGCTACAGCTTTGTGTAGTGGAGGAGAGTGGGTATTTTTGGTCTATGGGAGCCTGTCGGGGGTGGGGGGTGGCCGCCGGAGCTAACTTCGACTCTAAACGCCTGTATCCCGCAAGAACTGGCTGCACTTGCCGTGTGCTGCAAAGGTCGCTTTGTACTTGGGTGTGCTCCAGCCTGCCTGAATGGCAGTATTTTCTAGATAGAATGCTGTGGGTGTCACACTTGTTTATTAAAATTGCTGCTGTGAAAGAGAGGGATAAAATATCCACACTATGAGACAGTGACTGCCCGCCTCCTCCTGTTCCTGTGCTGCTGGCCCGCGGAGGGTTTTCCCTGGGCACTTCCTGGCCCTTGGGTTCCCTGCCTGCAGGCACCCTGAGGCTTGGACTGTTTCTCGAGACCATCCTGTGATGACACTCTCTGAGCCTCCCCATCTTGTGAAAGTTGCTTTTGGAAGGGAACTCAAGCAGAGCGATGGTCAGGCGAAAGCAAGGCAGAAAGATCAGCTGGTGCCTAAAGCATGCTCTCTGACCCCTCTGCCTAAAAACCAGTCTGAAAAGCCATCTAGGACAAAAGGGTTTCCAAAGTAGGCATGTATATATCAAAAACTATTTTTTTGTAAAAGCAAATTCACTCTGTGGAGAAAACCCAGGAACCCTTCTTTATAAAGAAAAAAACTCTTGTCAGAACCAAGAGCTATTCCAGGGTCTGATTTGTCTGTCTTGTGAAAATAAATTGAGCTAAAAGACTCATGGTGTCATTTATGCTCTGGGCAAGGCCCCTGAAGACATGCCTCTCTGCTCTGGGGCCAGTGCCAGCAGTGGGCATCCGCCCTGAGACCTGGGAAAGCCAGGCTCCACTAGGTTCTCCTGACCCACACGTGTCTACCCATGACTTGGCTTTGCAAGTATATCCTGAACTCAGAGCATGTGTGGACCAGCACATGCCTACAGGGCCCCCATACACATGTGTACTGGTGCGCGCGTGCGCGCGCACACACACATAAACACACACACACACACACACACACACACACACACACACACAGGTACACACATATCCCAGATAGCAAGGGGAAAGCTTGAGGTGGTCATGTAGGAACAGCCCCATTAGGAAATGGGATGAAACCCTAAGCCTGCCCTGGGGGCTCCCCTGCCCCGTATCTCCTCCCTGCATGGAGCCTGAGCACAGCCTGGTCCAGGCAGTTGCATAGGTATGGGTTTGAAAGTGCTCCTTAGAGGCTGAAACCTCAGTGGGGAGTTGGAAGTGTCCTGTGGTAGCGTGGAGGAAGGGGGCGAAGATGGGCTGTCTCTGGGCTCCAGTTCCACCGACTGGCAGGGTGTTCCATTTATAGGAGCCAGACCTCCTGCCAGGGCTTGGAGACTTAGAGGGACTCTGGGTGCTGTGGGTCTGAGAACCCTGGGGAACGCTGTCTGGGAAGGCACAGCACACCTGCCCTGAGGGCTCTCCACCTCCCCTGGGGTCTGGGTCACCACTCAGGACTGAGGGCGTTCCTCCTCCCCCGGGGTGTGGGTCACCGCTCAGGACTAGGAAGCTCTGGATCATAGCCCCCACAGACTGTACTAAAATGTTACCACTTACTGGTAAGGGACTTTAGTGACATCTCTGATTAAATGATCGGTCCCTCCTGCCCAGGACTATGTAAGAAAACCTGACCCACTGGGCCAACCCACGGCCATGGATGTGCCGTCAACCCTATGAGTGGCAGGGCGGGAGCTGCCGCCTCAGGCCCCTGCCTTCTGGATGCCACACGGAGCTGTGCAACTGTCTCAGGATGGCCCTTCAGTGCCCAAAGCCAGCCGGGCAGGTGGGAGTTGTCGGCCCCTCCTCCTGCTCAACCCCTTTTCTGTGGCTTCCAACCAGAACAGAGGCTGAGACCAACCTGCCTTTTGCCCCTCTTCAGTGAGAGACTTGGTGCAGAGGGAGGTGGGTGCTGTGCATCCTGGTAAAGCTCAAGGTCTGGGGGAGTGTGCCCTGCACGGAGCTGCTCCCGGGCTCGGGGGTTGGAGAGACGCCTACCTTCCAGTGTGGGAGGTACATAGTCCAGACACCCCTCCTTGGCCTCGCTGGCCTGTCTCCTGGGGACAGCCCAGCACATCTATGGTGTCCTCGGCACGAGGGTGAGCGCTCACTGTGCTGAGTCGGGACAGCTGCGAGCAATGCGCTGGCGAGAACTATTTCTTCCCAGCGGCTCAGTTTCCTGCACACCCCAGGATCTGATGAGTGCAGGGTTGCTGCGGGTGGGAGGTGAAGGCACACGTATGCACCTTCCTGCTAGGCCACGCGGCAGACGGGCCGCAGAGCCCAGCGTGGCCACTGAAGCTGAGCTGCCCCTTGTGGTATTCCCACGTCCTGTCCCCAGTGAGGGGAAACTCATTTTACTATTCTGAACACTGCTCCCGCTTTGACTTTTTTCCTGCACTGGCTGGTGGGATCTTAGTTCCCCGAGCTTGGATTGAACCTGGGCCCTCCGCTGTGAGAGCTCAGAGTCCTGACGGCTGGGTCCGTTGTCACAACCATGTCAGCATGTGGAGTCTCCTCAGGAGACGCCCAGAAGACTCCTCCCACTGGTAGATGCAAGTGACCCACGAGGCATCACTGCTTGTGCTTCATCCCAGAATGAGCACCCAG
Source organism: Oryx dammah (assembly GCF_014754425.2). Taxonomy (NCBI): domain Eukaryota; kingdom Metazoa; phylum Chordata; class Mammalia; order Artiodactyla; family Bovidae; genus Oryx; species Oryx dammah. The sequence continues at coordinate 13,330,190 of NW_024070186.1, read as the reverse complement.
AATACCCAGGCGGGCACTGGAGAGCAGGCTGAAGATTGAAGGACTCCATCCCTCGGGACAGCAGCCAGCAGAGCGGATGCCTCTCGGCCGGACAGCCAGGTTTCCAGAGACAGGAGAGGTGAGGAACTGGGAGGTGGACCTGGGGTCTCAGCCAGGTCCTCCAGGCCTGCTGAGCTCAGCTGGCCACCCCTCCCCATGGCCACCAGTGCCCCGAGAAGCAAGAGAGCTGACCTTGCACTGGGCACACCTGCCGAGTCCCGTGCTCTCAGATCCCTCCCAGAGGGAGAGACAGAGGCTGGCTCACCCAGTTAGGAAGGGTAAATAAAGGCTGGTCACCTGTCAAAGGCAGGTTTTCCTGCTGTAGAAGGGAGGAGAACCAGGGAGGCTTGAGCCCTAATCCCCATGCCAAGGCAGGGGCTCTGGAAGGCTGGGTGCCCTGAAGGAAGGGCACAGGGCAGGGGTGCGTGCTGTGGCCAGGCCACCAGGGTGAGCTAACTGGACATGCCAAGGCCCCCCTAGGACAGGAGGTGGTGTGTACATTGGAGCAAGGGGCCCAGAGGTATCGACCTTAGTCACAGCTTAAAAACTTAGAGTTACATTTTATTTATGGGAATGTTTAGGGCTTCAAGCCTGGGAGACAGGTCTAAAGTAGTCCCAAGAAACTGCTCCAAGGAGGCGGAGGAAAGAGTCAGATTATACAGAAGCTTGCAACAAAGAGGGGCAGGCAATCTGAATATAAGAGGCTATTTTAATTAAGGAAAACCAGATACGTCAAGTTAAGGAATTTAGTAGTGCTTTTCTACGTATTGGAAGATGCAAGCATCTCAGCTCAGTTCAGTTCAGTAGCTCAGTTGTGCCTGACTCTTTGCGACCCCATGGACTGCAGCACACCAGGCCTCCCTGTCTATCACCAACTCCCAGAGTTTGCTCAAACTCATGCATTGAATTGGTGATGCCATCCAACCATCTCATCCTCTGTCATCCCCTTCTCCTCCTGCCTTCAATCATTCCCAGCATCAGGGGCTTTTCTAATGAGTCAGTTCTTCACATCAGGTGGACAAAGTATTGGAGTTTCAGCTTCAACATCAGTCTTTCCAATGAATATCCACAACTGATTTCCTTGGATCTTCTTGCAGTCCAAGGGACTCTCAGGAGTCTTCTCCAACACCACAGTTCAAAAGCATCTATTCTTTGGCACTCAGCTTTCTTTATAGTCCAACTCTCACATCCTTACATGACCACAGGAAAAACCATAGCTTTGACTAGACGGACCTTTGTTGGCAAAGTAATGTCTCTGCTTTTGAATATGCTGTCTAGGTTGGTCATAACTTTTCTTCCAAGGAGCAAGTGTCTTTTAATTTTGTGGCTGCAGTCAATATCTGCAGTGATTTTAGAGCCCCCCAAAATAAAGTCTGTCACTGTTTCCACTGTTTCCCCGTCTATTTGCCATGAAGTAATGGGACTGGATGCCATGATCTTAGTTTTCTGAATGTTGAGCCTTAAGGTAACTTTTTCACTGTCCTCTTTTATGTTCATCAAGAGGCTTTTTAGTTCTTCACTTTCTGCCATAAGGGTGGTGTCATCTGAATATCTGAGGTTATTGATATTTTTCCCTGCTGTCTTAATTCCAGCTTGTATTTCATCCAGCCTGGCATTTCTCGTGATGTACTCTGTATATAAGTTAAATAAGCAGGTGACAATATACAGCCTTGATGTACTCCTTTCCCAATTGGGAACCAGTCTGTTGTTCCATGTCCAGTTCTAACTGTTGCTTCCTGACCTGTGTACAGATTTCTCAAGAGGCAGATCAGGTGGTCTGGTATTCCCATGTCTGGAAGAATTTTCCACAGTTGGTGGTGATCCACACAGTCAAAGGTTTTGGCATAGTCAATAAAGCAGAAATAGATTTTTTCTGGAGCTATCTTGCTTTTTCAATAATCCAATGGATGTTGGCAATTTGATCTCTGGTTCTTCTGCCTTTTCTCAATTCAGCTTGAACATCTGGAAGTTCACAGTTCACTTACTGTTGAAGCCTGGCTTGGAGAATTTTTAGCATTACTTTGCTAATGTGTGAGATGAGTGCAACTCTGCAGTAGTTTGAACATTCTTTGGCATTGCTTTTCTTTGTGATTGAAATGAAAACTGACCTTTTCCAGTCCTATGGCCACTGCTGAGTTCCAAATTTGCTGACATATTGAGTACAGCACTCTCACAGCATCATCTTTTAGGATTTGAAATAGCTCAGCTGGAATTCCATCACCTCCACTAGCTTTGTTCGTAGTGATGCTTCCTAAGGCCCACCTGACTTCGAATTTCAGGATGTCTGGCTCTAGGTGAGTGATCATACCATCGTGATTATCTTGGTCGTGAAGATCTTTTTTGTATAGTTCTTCTGTGTATTCTTGCCACCTCTTCTTAATATCTTCTGCTTCTGTTAGGTCCATACCACTTCTGTCCTTTATCGAGCCCATCTTTGCAAGCATAAGGCAATGGCACCCCAATCCAATACTCTTGCCTGGAAAATCCCATGGACGGAGGAGCCTGGAAGGCTGCAGTCCATGGTGTCGCTGAGAGTCAGACACGACTGAGCGACTTCACTTTCATTCTTCACTTTCATTCATTGGAGAGGAAATGGCACCCCACTCCAGTGTTCTTGCCTGGAGAATCCCAGGGGCGGGGGAGCCTGGTGGGCTGTCGTCTATGGGGTCGCAGAGTCAGACACGACTGAAGCGGCTTAGCAGCAGCAGCAGCAGGCTTACTGAAATCATGTGTTTCTTATATACTTCATCTGTCTGGGACCAGCATTCTGTTTCTTGATTTTATTACTTCCTTAGCTCCTTGTTCATGCTTCCCTGACGGCTCAGACATAAGAGTCTGCCTGTAATGCAGGAGATCCAGCTTCCACCCTTGGTCCAGGAAGATCCCCTGGAGGAGGAAATGGCAACCCACTCCAGTATTCTTGGCTGAAGAATCCCATGGACAGAGAAGCCTGGCAGGATACAGTCCATGGGATCGCAAAGAATCAGACACAGCTTAGTTTCTGGTTCACCAGTCGGTTCACTGAAGGGAGGGGGCGGCAGCTGACGGCTGCTGGATCGCAGGCATTGTCCTCTCATTTGGGCATCCTCTGGGCTCAGTAATTCACATTTGGAGGCCTGAAGTCACTGATGGCTGTGATATCCTCGTTTACTGATATGGCAGGAAGATACTTCATTTCACAGTGGTAGGCCCTGACCTCCCTGGGTACCGGGCAGGGAGAATGGAGAGGCTCACTGAACATTTGCTCCCTGGTCCTTTGGGCAGGGGAGGTTTACATTTAAGGGTGGAGGGGGATTTGCCTAAGCAAACTGCTCTGAGGGGGCTCCAGGAGTCACCTGTCTAGCACCAGGTGGAGCTGGAACTGGCAGGACATTCTCCTGGCAAAGCTGAGCATTTTAAGGTGGGGTTGTTGCCCTTCCTTGGTAGTTGAGATGACAAAGCATCTGCCTGCAATGTGGGAGACACAGTTTCGATCCCTGGGTCAGGAAGATCCCTGAGTCGGGAAGAGCCTCTGGAGAAGGAATTGGCAACCCACTCCAGTATTCTTGCCTGGAAAATCCCATAGACGGTGGAGCCTGGCAGGCTACAGTCAATGGGGTCACAGAGAGTCCGACATGACTGAATGACTATCACTTTCAACTTTGTCCCAGGGCAGGGCCCCGAGCTGTCAGCACCTGCCAGAATCAGATCAGTCTCACTGAAAGGTCTGGATGGTTCTCAGCACCCTGCAGAAAGGGGACAAGGGCCAACCTCCCTCCCCTCATCCCCTGGCCATTATGCTGGCTCTCCCCTGGCGTGGCCTGGAGGAGCCTGGAGTTTCTGCAGCAAGGGTCATGAGAATTGGAGAGCAAAGGAAAGCTAACCTGCACAGAAGCTGCTGGAAGGAACATGGGAAGGTCAAGGCCGAATGGTGGGGGGTGGGGAATTTCCAAGGGGAGTCCTGCGGTGACACTGGAGGTCTCCAGGCAGCACTTGATCAGAACTGTCACTCGCCCCTGGGTTCTTCTCTCTGAGGCCTGAAGGCAATGGGGGTGGGTGGTGAGGGAGCGATGGGGTTGTTTGCAAAGGAAGTCCCAAGATGAACTCTTCAAAGGAAACAGAGCTAAAGTGAGAACAGAGCACCACCAACAAAGCAACAGTCAACCAGAAAATGTACAATATGAGACTTGAGAGTGGAGTTTCACTTGGGGCCAAATGAGGACTGTAGCCCAGGAGACGGCACCTCAGAGAGCTCTGAGACACTGCTCCAAAAGTGGCAAAGGTCAATAGAAGGAGGGAGGGAGGAAGGTCAGTATATAAGCCTGTGGTGAAGGGAGTGTTCAGTGCAATCAAGCACTTACTTTACAAAAGGTTCTCTGCTAGTCACCAGGAGCCGATGTCACCAAGAAGGGATTTAGTGCTTTTCTAGATATGAAGAGATGGAAAGATTGGGATTGTTAGGGGAAGCACACTGGCTGAAACCGCCCACCCTGGCCAGACACCATAGTAAACATTGGTATGGGTTATTTTATGACTGGAAGTGCTAGTAAGGAACATGGAACTAACAAGCTACCCCTAACCAGAAGAGTCATATCTTTTTGCCTTTTCATTCTGTTTATGGGGTTCTCAAGGCAAGAATCAGAGAAGGCAATGGCAACCCTCTCCAGTACTCTTGCCTGGAAAATCCCATGGATGCAGGAGCCTGGTAGGCTACAGTCCATGGGGTCGTGAAGAGTCGGACATGACTGAGCGACTTCACTTTCACTTTTCACTTTCATGCATTGGAGAAGGAAATGGCAACCCACTCCAGTGTTCTTGCCTGGAGAATCCCAGGGGCGGGGGAGCCTGGTGGGCTGTCGTCTATGGGGTCGCAGAGTCAGACATGACTGAAGCGACTTAGCAGCAGCAGCAGCAAGGCAAGAATACTGAAGTGATTTGCCATTCCCTTCTCCATTAGATGGAAGTTCGTAACATTGTATACGAGGTGGTGATCAAAACCATCCCCAAGAAAAAGAAATGCAAAAAGGCAAAATGGTTGTCCGAGAAGGCCTTACAAATAGCTGAGAAAAGAAAAGAAGCTAAAGGCAAAGCAGAAAAGGAAAGATATACCCATCTGAATGCAGAGTTCCAGAGAATAGCAGGGAGAGATAAGAAAGCCTTCCTAAATAAGTGATGAATGCGAAGAAATAGAGAGAAAAAAAACAGAATGGGAAAGACTAGAGATCTCTCCAATAAAATTAGAGGTACCAAGGGAACATTTCATGCAAAGATGGGCACAATAAAGGATAGAAATGGAATGAACCTAACAGAAGCAGAAGATATTAAGAAGAGGTGGCAAGAATACACAGAACTGTACAAAAAAGATCTTCATGACCCAAATAACCATTATGGTGTGATCACTCACCTAGAGTCAGACATCCTGGAATGCAAAGTTAAGTGGCCCTTAGGAAGCATCACTATGAACAATGCTAGTGGAGGTGATGGAATTCCAGCTGAGCTATTTCAAATCCTAAAAGATGATGCTGTGAGAGTGCTGCAGCAAATCAATATGCCAGCCAATTTGGAAATCTCAGCAGTGGCCACAGAACTGGAAAAGGTCAGTTTTCATTCCGATCCCAAAGAAAGGCAATGCCAAAGAATGTTCAAACTACTGCAGAGTTGCACTCATCCCACACGCTAGCAAAGTAATGCTAAAAATTCTCCAAGCCAGGCTTCAACAGTACGTGAACTGTGAAATTCCAGATGTTCAAGGTGGATTGAGAAAAGGCAAAGAAACCAGAGATCAAATTGTCAACATCCACTGACAAAAGTTAGAGAGTTCCAGAAAAACATCTACTTCTGTTTCATTGACTACACTAAAGCCTTTGCCTGTGTGGATCACCACAAACTGGAAAATTCTTCCAGACATGGGAATACCAGACCACCTTACCTGCCTCCTGAGAAACCTGCACGCAGGTCAAGAAGCAATAGTTAGTACCAGACATGGAACAATGGACTGATTCCAAATTGGGAAAGGAGTACATCAAGGCTGTATATTGTCACCCTGCTTATTTAACTTATATGCAGAGTACATCATGCAAAATGCCAGGCTGGATGAAGCACAAGCTGGAATCAAGATTGCAGGGAGAAATATCCATAACCTAACCAGATAAGGACTGATGCTGAAGCTCCAATATTTTGGCCACCTGATGTGAATGAAGAGTCGACTCATCAGAAAAGAGCCTGAAGCTGGGAAAGATCGAAGGCAGGAGGAGAAGGGGACGGCAGAGGGTGAGGCGGTTGGATGACATCACCAACTCAATGGACATGAGTTTGAGCAAGCTCCAGGAGTTGGTGAGGGACAGGAAGCCTGGTGTTGCAGTTCTTGGGGTTGCAGAATCAGACACGACTGAGTGACTGAACTGAACTGGCCATTTCTAATATTGATTCTTCCTATGTGGAACATCCCATTCCTCCTCTCATATAATCCTTTTTCATGCCTTGCAATAAAGTTTTATGATTTTTTTCCTTATAGATTATACATATCTGCTCATAAGTACCAGCCACCCATTCTGGGCTTAGATCCTTCTGTGTGCATGTTAAATCAAGCTAATCCTAACACTAACCCTACTTTGATTTTTCCAAACCTCTATCAGTTCAGTTCAGTCACTCAGTCGTGTCCAACTCTTTGTGACCCCATGAACTGCAGCATGCCAGACCTCCCTGTCCATCACCAACTGCCAGAGTCCACCTAAACCCACGTCCACTGTGTCAGTGATACCATCCAACCATCTCATCCTCTGTCATCCCCTTCTCCTCCCGCCCTCAATCTTTCCCAGCCTCAGGGTCTTTTCAAATGAGTCAGCTCTCCGCATCAGGTGGCCAAAGTATTGGCGTTTCAGCTTTAACATCAGTCCTTCCAATGAACACCCAGGACTGATCTCCTTTAGGATGGACTGGTTGGATCTCCTTGCAGTCCAAGGGACTCTCAAGAGTCTTCTCCAACATCACAGTTCAAAAGCATCAATTCTTTGGTGCTCAGGTTTCTTTATAGTCCAAATCACATCCATACATGACTACTGAAAAAATCATAGTCTTGACTAGATGGACCAAACCTCTATATCCTTAGTTATTTCTATCTGCTCAAACTACCATAGAATTGTGCTTATTTCATGTGCTAACAAGGTAATGCTCAAAATCCTTCAATCTAGGCTTCAGCCATACACAAACTGAGAATGGTTCCTATTTTTATTAGTAAAGATGTGTTTGAGCCGAGTCATAATGATTTAAAATTCGGGATCTGAAACTGCAGCTACTTTCGTACCAACCTAATAGTTCCCTGTGCTATACTGTAGGGCCTTATTAATCTGTTCTCTGTATAATAGTATCATCTACTAACTTCAAACTCCAGTCCACCTCTCCCCTACTCCCCAACCCTTGGCCACCACAAGTCTGTTCTCTGTATCTGTGAGTCTGTTTCTGTTTCGAAGATAAGTCCATTTGTGCTATGTTTTATTTTATTTTAAATATTTATTGACTGCATTGATTTGGCTGCGTCAGTGGGTTGCTTCATGCCGGACCTTTTGTTGGGGGCTCCTTGATTCTGTCACACAGATTTAGCTGCTCTTCAGCATGTGGGATCTTGGTTCCCCAACCAGATTTAAATCCCTATCCCCTGCATTGCAAGGCAGATTCTTAACCACTGGACCACCAGGAAAGTCCCTCACTTGTGTCATATTTCAGATTTCACCTATATTCCCAGGTCATACAACTGGTCATAGCAAACACCCTCTTCCAACAACACGAGAGAAGACTACACATGGACATCGTCAGCTGGTCAACACTGAAATCAGATTGATTATATTCTTTGCAGCCAAAGATGGAGAAGCTCTATACAGTCAGCAAAAACAAGACTGGGAGCTGAGTGTAGCTCAGATCATGAACTCCTTATTGCCAAATTCAGACTTAAATTGAAGAAAGTGGGGAAAACCACTAGACCATACAGGTATGACCTAAATCAAATCCCTTATGATTATACAGTGGAAGTGAGAAATAGATTTAAGGGACTAGATCTGATAGAGTGCCTGATGAACTATGGACAGAGGTTCATGACATTGTACAGGAGACAGGGATCAAGACCATCCCCATGGAAAAAAAATGCAAAAAAGCAAAATGGCTGTCTGGGGAGGCCTTACAAATAGCTGTGAAAAGAAGAGAAGTGAAAAGCAAAGCAGAAAAGGAAAGATATAAGCATCTGAATGCAGAGTTCCAAAGAATAGCAAGAAGAGATAAGAAAGCCTTCCTCAGTGATCAATGCAAAGAAATAGAGGAAAAGAACAGAATGGGAAAGACTAGAGATCTCTTCAAGAAAATTAGAGATACCAAGGGAACATTTCATGCAAAGATGGGCTTGATAAAGGACAGAAATGGGATGGACCTAACAGAAGCAGAAGATATTAAGAAGAGGTGGCAAGAATACACAGAAGAACTGTACAAAAAAATCTTCACGACCCAGATAATCACGATGGTGTGAACATTCACCTACAGCCAGACATCCGGGAATGTTAAGTCAAGTGGACCTTAGAAAGCATCACTACGAACAAAGCTAGTGAAGGTGATGGAATTCCTATTGAGCTATTTCAAATCCTGAAAGATGATGCTGTGAAAGTGTTGCACTCAATATGCCAGCAAATTTGAAAAACTCAGCAGTGGCCACAGGACTGGAAAAGGGCAGCTTTCATTCCAATCCCAAAGAAGGCAATGCCAAAGAATGCTCAAACTACCGCACAATTGCACTCATCTCACACACTAATAAAGTAATGCTCAAAATTCTCCAAGCCAAGCTTCAGCAATACATGAACCATGAACTTCCAGATGTTCAAGCTGGTTTTACAAAAGGCAGAGGAACCAGAAAGCAAATTGCCAACATCTGCTGGACCATGGAAAAAGCAAGAGAGTTCCAGAAAAACATCTATTTCTGCTTTACTGACTATACTAAAGCCTTTGACTGTGTGGATCACAATAAACTGTGGAAAATTCTGAAAGGGATGGGAATACCAGACCACCCAACCTGCCTCTTGAGAAACCTATATGCATGTCAGGAAGCAACAGTTAGAACTAGATATGGACCAACAGACTGGTTCCAAATAGGAAAAGGAGTATGTCAAGGCTGTATATTGTCACCCTGTTTATTTAACTTATATGCAGAGTACATCATGAGAAATGCTGGGCTGGAAGAAGCACAAGCTGGAATCAGGATTGCCAGGAGAAATATCAATAACCTCAGATATGCAGATGACACCACCCTTATGGCAGAAAGTGAAGAGGAACTAAAAAGCCTCTTGATGAAAGTGAAAGAGGAGAGTGAAAAAGTTGGCTTAAAGCTCAACATTCAGAAAAGGAAGATCATGGCATCTGGTCCCATCACTTCATGGGAAATAGATGGGGAAACAGTGGAAACAGTGGAAACAGTGTCAGACTTTATTTTGGGGGGCTCGAAAATCACTGCAGATGGTGACTGCAGCCATGAAATTAAAAGACGCTTACTCCTTGGAAGGAAAGTTATGACCAACCTAGATAGCATATTCAAAAGCAGAGACATTACACTGCCAACAAAGGTCCGTCTAGTCAAGGCTATGGTTTTTCCTGTGGTCATGTATGGATGTGAGAGTTGGACTGTGAAGAAAGCTGAACGCTGAAGAATTGATGCTTTTGAACTGTGGTGTTGGAGGAGACTCCTGAGAGTCCCTTGGACTGCAAGGAGATCCAACCAGTCCATTCTGAAGGAGATCAGCCCTGCGATTTCTTTGGAAGGGATGGTGCTAAAGCTGAAACTCCAGTACTTTGGCCACCTCATGTGAAGAGTTGACTCATTGGAAAAGACTCTGATGCTGGGAGGGATTGGGGGCAGGAGGAGAAGGGGATGACAGAGGATGAGATGGCTGGATGGCATCACCGACTCGATGGACGTTGAGTCTGAGTGAACTCCGGGAGATGGTGACGGACAGGGAGGCCTGGCGTGCTGCGATTCATGGGGTCGCAAAGAGTCGGACACGACTGAGCGACTCAGCGTGCACATTAGTGATATCAGATGATATTCGTCTTTCTCCTTCTGACTTACTTGGTGTGATAATCTCTAGGTTCAGCCATGTTGCTGCAAATGGCACTGTTTCATTCTTTTTGATGACTGAGGGACATCTTAATCTATTCATCTGTCAGTGGACATTTAAGTTGCTTCCATCAGCATCCTTTCTTAAAGTAATAACCCCTGAGATCACGGACATTTTTCACTTTCCTTCCTACAGTGCATGTGCTTAGGGCAGTGTTCACATCTGTGTCCCCCACTCCCAACCACCCCCAAATATTTTCCAGCACCTGTAATTCTTTCTCATTTTTACCCCCAATGTCACTATTGCTAATTTCACAGAGAGTTCCTGTTTGCCTGGATTCCCCATGTCTGAACTTCTCGGTTGATAGCTGTCTTCCATCTTAGAACCCCCCTGCTAGGCTCATTGTTCTCAGAACAAACCTTTGGGAACTTCCTCGAGTGGGTCTGTTGGTGGTAAACAACTTTAGCTTTTCTGCAAATGTCTTTGTCTTGTCCTGGTTTTGAAATGAAGTTTGGCTGTGTGACTAGTTACAAGCCATCATTGCTTTCTCTCAGTATTTTCAGACAATTTCCACTCCTCTTGCTCGGAGGTCTGTGGACAGGATCTCATGCCTCGTTGCGAATTCGTCCTTTCTCTCTGCCTGTTCAAAAATCCTTCCTCCTCTTTGTCTTCGCTGTCTGCAGGCATACTAGAATGTCTGAGCATGAATTTATTTTTACCTGGCTTGAGGTCTGATTTGCCCCCTGCCTCTGAGAATACAGTCTTTCATCAGTTCTCGCAATTGCTCGGCCATCATTGTGCCTCACATTTTGTCTTTGCCCTGTTCCTTCCTGTATTCCCTCTATAACTCCAGCCAGGTGTGTGCTGTGCCTGCCTTTCCATCCCCAGGCCTCAGACCTTCTTTCCTGTGTCTTTCTTGTGTCTTTCTTTCCTGTGTCTTTCCTGTGTCTTTCCTGTGTCTTTCTTTCCTGTGTTCTTTCTCTGTGTCTCTCTGCATGGCATTATGGGCAATTCTGTCCATCTGCCAGTTGACACACTCTGTCAGCAGCCACATCTAATATGCCCTCTAATCTGTCCATTCTTTTTTTTTTAATTTTTTTTTATTTATTTATTCATTTTTGGTTGCACTGGATCTTCGCTGCTGCATGCAGGTTTTCTCTGGTTGTGGTGAGCAAGGGCTTCTCACTGCAGTGGCTTCTCTTGTTGCTGAGCACAGGCTCTAGAGTGGGTTTCAGTAGCTATGGCACATGAGCCTTTTGCTCCATGGCATGTGGGATCTTCCTGGACCAGAGATTGAACTGGTGCCCCCTGCATTGGCAGACCAATTCTTAACCACTGGACCACCAGGGAAGTGTGCCCATCCACTGAGTCTTAATCTTAAATCTTACATTTTTATCACTATGTTTTTAGAAAAGCGCGTCCCTCCTCTTTTTCACATAGTATCATGTTCCTGCCCCATGCTTTTGATCCCCTTTCAGTGCTTGGAATATTCTGGATGCACAAAACCATGAATGGCTAAGCCCCAAAGAGTCTTCAGTCCTGGAAATACTCCTCCTCACCCAGCACAGTCAGGGCCAAGTAGCTCTCCAGGGAGGTACCTCCTTTCTTGGATTACGAGGCCATTGGCATAAGGGGCGCGAAGTGGCTGGAGGTGTCCATAGCTTTAGTTCTGTGCAGACCTTAGTGTACCCCCCATGGAGCATCCCCTACATTTCCCCCAAACCAGAGCCCCCAGTCCAACAGGATCTAAGTTTGCAGGCATGAGAAGCACACATTTTGCAGGTGGATCCTGGAGTTAATGGGGAGAGGAGCCAACTCCACCCTTCCCCGTGGGGAGTCTGATTATGAGGGAATATTACTGTACATTCGCTGTTGGCTAAATACATAGCCAGTGTCCTGGAGCTAACACCCCACCCCCAAGGACACTGAGCCTTGGCCCCACTCGGTTTGTGAGGCTGGGCTCCCAGCAGCGTGGGGAACCAGTGACAGAGTGGTGGTCTCTGTGGCCACAGCTCTTGTGCTACGACATGAGTCCCCGATCTGAGGCTGTGATGTGTGAGGTCTCCTGAGCATGGACTGGGCGCTGCAAGGACCCTTGGAGACTAGTGTGGGCTCAGGTCCTGGGGTCCAGGGAGCAAGCCCCGGGCTGAAGCTGACATCACCTCTGGTGGTGATGACTCGCTTCCCCCTCCAGTGAGGGTGGGGGGGTCTCCTCTCACCAGTCTGCCCCCAGCTGGCTGGTTGAGCTCCTTGAGAAAGGAACCCTTGTCACGGACTCAGCAGCACAGCCTTCTGCGGGCAGCTTGGACATTCGGCCACATCACCCTTGGAGAGCTGGAGTGGGAGTCGCCTTGTAGTGGCCGGGGAGTGAGGTGCTGACACCTGCTCCTGGGCCATCGGGCCCCCTGTTATCCTCTGTGCAGATGCTCTCTGTGGACAGAGGTGGGACACAAAGATGCACACACTTTGGGCCACCCCCTTAGACCCATCCATGTTCCCTAAGGCCTTCCCCCCAGACCTTCCGGTTCTGGTTCCAATCTGTGCTCCGAGGCCATTCGCTGCTGCCCAGAACTCCTCTCGTGGCATGCCCTCAAGCCACCTCTCCCTCCATCCAAAGGCAGGGCACCATGGCCTCTGTAACCTCTGCTCGCGCCCACCTGTGTGGGCTGGGGTCAGCCGTGGGTATGTTCCTTTGCACTATCACTTCAGGCTGAGCCACTCACGAATCGGATCTAGGCTGCCCCCCTAGGAACGTCTTAGGGCTTAGGGGACACCCCCAAGTGGCCAGGGTGAGACTAAGGGGGAGGTGTCAGGGCGACAGAGGTGACAAGAAGGTCTGGACCACAGTCTGGGTAACTTCCTTGTCCCTGGGCTTGACCCCAAACGTACCATTTCCATCCCAGGACAGCAGATGTTGCACCCGCCCAACCTTATGACAGTGGTTTGCGAGCCCCTAGCTCAGGAGGGGCAGTTCCAGTCACACCTGACGTCGGTGCTGAGTCCTCAGGACCTGCCAGGACCCAGAAACTGGAACAGTGTCTAGTTCCCTGAGCCAGAAGGACTGGCATCACACTACAACCCAGGGGGGCCCTTCCCACTACCCCCGGGGAGCCCAGCTTGGCGTCCACATCCTGGACCATGGCACTGGCCGTGGAGAGTGGCCACCGGAGCGCCTGTGCAGTGGCGGTGCCCCGCTGGTGCCCGCCCTCCACTTAGTGGAGAGCGGGGGACTCCTGGCCTTCCTAGGACACTGGTCAGAGGGAGGACTCTCCGACCACATCTGCTGCAAGTCTCTGCCCCCTGAGCCTCTCACCCCTCCTCTACACCCTGGCCAGGCAGTGCCGGCATCTCCATGGGCTACAGGGAGTCACGTGGCCACTCCCCCTGGCCAGCCCCTTCACAGCTCATCAGGGTCACCCAGACACCCGCCCAGCGTATTAGGGATCCCGAGTCTGGGGCACAGAGCCCAGGCTCACACCCTCTTCCTTGCCCGGCCTTACTCTCTGTACCACCATCTGCCCCCTACTATCCAGTCCCCCAAAGACCGTGCCTTCCTAGGAGCCAGTCATGCTAAGTTGCTTCAGTCATATCTGATTCTATGCAACCCTACCCCAGGATCTTAGTCCCCAGGCTCCTCTGTCCACGGGATTCTCCAGGCAAGAATACTGGAGTGGGTTATGCCCTCCTCCAGGGGATCTTCCCCACCCAGGGATCTGACTTGCATCTCTTACATCTCCTGCATGAGCAGGCGGGCTCTTTACCACTAGCACCACCTGGGAAGCCCTCTTAGGAGCCAGACCCTGCACTAAAGTGAACAGAGCCCACGTTCCTTTGCTCAGGCTATGCTCAGGCCTGGCTCTCTCCTGACTGTTCTGGAATGAGGGGCTGGTGTCACCTGTGACACCTGACCCAGGTGGGGCCCCTGTAGGTCTCCAGGGAAAAGGGGATGCTCCCCTTGTACGCGTGAGGAAGGCTGCTCTGCTGGCCCAGAGCCGGGGGGGCATTAGTTCAAGGTTTGCGGGCTGGTCTAGTAAGATTTTCCCTCCTGGGTCTCAGGGTCCATCCCCACCCCGTGCCTAGTCTTCAGCACAGCAAACTTGTCACGTGGCCCGGTCCATGGCCAGAATGCCTGTGGCTCTGCCTCCTCTGTGTGACTGGCCATCCCCATGAGCCTGAGACTGTCCTGAAAGTCCCATGGCCTCGGACACGAGCCCTTTTGTCTCCCAGAGTTAGTCACCTGCTTACGGTCAGATCCTGGGTCCAGTTCAGGACAGGCCGATTACTGGTGACTGAGACCCTTGCTGAGGGCACAGGTCGGGGCCCTGGAACCGTGGTCATTTAAATCAGGGAACTATCTCATAACTAATACTAGGTTCAGTCAAGGGGAATTGAGGACCCCAAGTGTAAGCAATAGGTGGTTTCATTTACTTCAAAAATGCAGAATTAAGAATGAACAAATGTAGTAATATATAGTGGGGCCATATGTAACTTTTTGTTCTGTGTTTTGCAAGTCTCCTGTAAGTGTGTTATCATACTTTCATAATTTAAAACATAAAAAAGAAAGAGGAAAAAAAGAATTAACAAATGTACAGGAAGTGAGACTAGTTAGTTCAGGGACTGAGGCTGAATTCATCTGGGGGATTCAACCTGCCCAGCGCTCCTCTCAGACTTTCCAGCGAAGATTGAGGGGTTGTCTGGGGACATAGCCAGAGCAAGGATGAGCACAGTGGCCAGCTCTTGGGGGGCACACCGGGACCCTGCCTGCAGGCTTTCGTGGGTGGAGGGGTCACCACCTCCTGCAGCCACCCCAGGGCCTTTCTGCCGCCCGGCTGGAGCCTCTGTGGCCACACAACTCACTTAGAGAGTGGCCTAGACTAATGGCCACTTAAAAATGTATGATCTCAGCTCCGGCCAGGTCCTGGGTGGCATTGGGAAGATTGATCCTGAGTCTTTCCCGAAGGGTCCCGGGGCCCTGGAACCAGCATCAGCTTCACCTCCCGCCCACCTTCCCTTTGCCCCCCACTCACCCCTCCTGGGGCAAAAACTGATGCCCTGAGCTTTGTCACCAGCTTCTCTTGTCTCATGGTTCTCTGCCCAGGCAGTTCAGAGACTGCGCATGTTCACGGCACCAGGACGGACCTCAGGCTGCGAGGGCCAAGGCTGCTGAGTGGCCCATTTCCCACGCAAAGGCACCAGAGGATCAATAACCCCCATGGGTGGGTTTCCCGTCCCCTGTCCTCCACGGCTCCCAGCATCTCCCAGCCTTACTCAGGCTGCAGGATCTGGTTCTGGCAACCAAGCAAGGCACAAGATTATGGATTTGGGCTGCAGCTCCCTGGCCAGGAGGGAGGCTCCTCCCAGGAAGTGCTGTCTCTGCCTTCAGATCTGAAGGCCCCTCTGATCTGAGTCCAGCCTCTCTTGCAGGACTTTGCAGTGACCAGCATGGCCCGGAGTGCCCTTATGTCACCTCGGGGTACCAGTGAGCCAGGCTCTGCACGCAAGCCCAGTGGGTGGCACTTTGTCTGAGTACTTAGTCATCCCACTCCAGGGTCTGTGACTCATGTCATTAGCTGCAAGTAATCAGGACCCTGCTAACAGTGCCCTAAACCAGAGTCAGTTGTTTACCCATGCCGAAATAGAGCCAGGTCCATGCTCACCTGCTCTGCAGCTTGAGGTCAGTGCCAGTATGTTGTCTGTGCAGCCAGCCCAGGCTGGAGGGTGTCTGGGTCTGAGCACGCCTGGCCTGGCAGCATCCACGGCAGAGGCCGTGACAGGCCCTGGGGTGTCAGTTGGCTGTCTTCGAAATGTGCATGGCCTCTCAGCACCTGTGTTCTCAGGACGGCTGTCCCAAGGGAGCTTTAAGAGCCCAGAGGCCCAGGGCTGAACCTCCACTTGTGGAAGTGCTGCTGCTGCTGCTGCTGCTAAGTCGCTTTAGTTGTGTCCGACTCTGTGCAACTCCGTAGACGGCAGCCCACCAGGCTCCTCTGTCCCTTGGATTCTCCAGGCAAGAACACTGGAGTGGGTTGCCATTTTCTTCTCCAGTGCATGCATGCATGCTGTCGCTTCAGTCTTGTCCAACTCTGTGCGACTCTATGGACAGCAGCCCTCCAGGCTCCTCTGTCCACAGGAAGTGAGACCTGAGCAAACTGGCTGACAAGGAATTTGGAGACAGAGGGACCTGTTGGCCCAGGACCCTCCAGGAAGTTACAGCAGTTAGTGACAGCTGCTGGAGAAAGGCTGGTGTGCAGCAATTGCTGTGGTTTCTGTTTCCTTATTTTGTCATCAATTTCTGGTGTGTGTGTGCTAAGTTGCTTCGGTTGTTTCCGACTCTTTGTGACCCCATGGACCATAGCCAGCCAGGCTCCTCTGTCCGTGGAATTTCCCAGGCAAGAATACTGGAGTGGGTAGCCATTTTCTCCTCCAGGGGATCTTCCCAACCCAGGGATCAGACTCACGTCTCTTAACGTCTCCTGCATTGGCAGGCAGGTCTTTACCACTAGTGCCACCTGGGAAGCCGATCAATTTCTGGTATTATTGCATTATGATCAGAAAATCTCGTGTTTTTCTATAGTTTGGAAATTATTGAAACTCTCTGTGGCTCAACGTGTTGTCAACGTCTAAGAATGTTCCAGGGCCACGTGGAAAGGCAGTGCCGTCCCTGAGATGGCACCGGCAACATCTCCCTCATTTCCACCTTCTGGTCATCTTGCTGGGCTGTGCGTACAGTTTCTTTAGTGCTGGTTCTGCTGTGGACGCAGAGGAGAGTAAAGGCCCCTCTTACCAAAGGGCCAGCTTTCTCTCTGTGTCTCCTGGCACGAGGATGTGTCTCAAACAATGTCCATTCCTTTCCTCCACTGCCAGAGTCCAGCTCCAGCAGCCAGGGATTCAACCTGAAGGGGTGGGCGGTGTTGGCGAGAGAAACTGAGGCAGCCTCTCAGTTTTCTTGGACTGCCTGTTTATTTCAAGCTTATGATTCTCTTTTATACTTTTACAAAAGCATTAGGTCAGAGGTTTGATATTTTTAGTTCCCATTGACCCAGGTTTATTTTTCTCCAAAAATCATTGTTGCCCCTCAAAAGGAGTTCCTTCCTCAGCGTTCTCTTATCTACTTCTTCTCATGTGTCCTTGTGAATACACTGTAACTCATGCTAATGTCTGGGCTGCATACCACATTCCTCAGTTTATTTCTTATCTTCCTAAGTCCTGTTTGCCCCTAGTATCCTAAGTTCACTATTTCTTAGAAAGGGCTTCTAGCTAATAATATCTTTAAAGTCCGTAATTTCTATAAGCTATAGTAGAATATTGTAACATTACAGCAATCCTTAAATCTTTAGCTTCTAACTATTTTAATTATTCCTAAGCCCTAAATTCAGCAAACTCCTTTGCCGTAAACACTTTTCTCACAAATAGGCTTCAGATAGGAATCCCTCCCCTGGTCTCAAGCTGCGGCCTCTGTGCTCACCCTGGAACACTTTTTTGTAAAAGTCCTTGAACAAATGTCAGTGGTTAACTTTATGAATTATTCTTTGAGCACAGCTGCAGAAGGCTTTATGCCTTCTCCGGCTCCTGTCAAAAACAATAAGCACCTTAATAGTCTCTTCAGTCAACCCAGCCAAGGAAAGGAAAAAACAAGTCAGAATCACAAAACATTACTCCTTCATTCCGGGTCCATGCCTACAGAGCAAAGGGAGGGGGTTTAGGGCTGTGCCTCTATTTTGTCAGTAATGCCTAACACGGCTCCTGACGCTGCACACAGTGGCCTCGAAGAAAACATGCTCTGTCTGAGCTTCCTTGGAGGATGGCATATCTTCCCCCAATCCTTGCCATCTTGTCAGGCTGCCTGAGTCTGTAGAACTCTCTGCAAAGGGAGGGTAGGGGCGAAGAGGAGCCTGGGGCCAGAAGGGGCCGCTGGGCCTGGAGAAGCAGCCCCGGGGGCCAGACCAGAGACACTGGTGAGACCCTCGCTCACCCGGGGCCTCTGTGCCAGCTGCGGCCACAGCAGGGCAGAGCGACACTGGCAAGCTCGGCCCCTGCCCCAGGTGGGCCCAGCTCTGTGGCCTTCTGTCAGTGTCGGTCTGGGGCTCCTGGCCTGGCCAGTCAGTGACAGCTGGCCGAGGCCTCGGGGCAGCCAGGCCTCCCTCAGGGTCATGGTCCTCAAACATTCATTAAAAGATTCAGGGAGAAAATGAGTTTCCTATTTAGTAAGTAGAAAGTAAAAGAGGAGAGTGAAAAACTTGGCTTAAAGTTCAACATTCAGAAAACTAAGATCATGGCATCTGGTCCCATCACTTCATGGCAAATAGATGGGGAAACAGTGGAAACAGTGGCTGGCTTTGTTTTTTTTGGGCTCTGCGGATGGTGATTGCAGCCATGAGATTAAAAGACGCTTGCTCCTTGGAAGGAAAGTTATGACCAACCTAGATAGCATATTAAAAAGCAGAGACATTACTTTGCCAACAAAGGTCTATCTAGTCAAGGATATGGTTTTTCCAGTGGTCATGTATGGATGTGAGAGTTGGACTGGGAAGAAAGATGAGCGCCGAAGAATTGATGCTTTTGAACTGTGGTGTTGGAGAAGACTCGAGAATCCCTTGGACTGCAAGGAGATCCAACCAGTCCATTCTGAAGGAGGTCAGCCCTGGGTGTTCACTGGAGGGACTGATGTTGAAGCTGAAACTCCAATCCTTTGGCCACCTGATGCAAAGAGCTGTCTCATTTGAAAAGACCCTGATGCTGGGACAGATTGAGGGCAGGAGGAGAAGGGGACAACAGAGGATGAGATGGTTGGATGGCTTCACTGACACAATGGAGGTGGGTTTGAGTGAACTCCGGCAGTTGGTGGTGGACAGGGAGGCCTGGCATGCTGCGGTTCATGGGGTTGCAAAGAGTCAGACACAACTGAGCGACTGAACTGAAATGACTGACTGAAATACTCTTGGTGTTCAAAACAAAGCATTCGGGGACTTCCCTGGCTGTCTAGTGGTTAGGAATCGTCGCTTCCACTGCAGGGGCCTGGTAGGGGAACTAAGATCCGACTTGCCGCTTGGTGTGACCTTCCCTCTACCCTCAGAAAGTAAAGTTCAAATGAAAGCATTTATTACGTGTGCTGGCCAAGTTCCTGGTCAGCATACTAAACATATAGCATTTATGTAATCATCGAGTCACTGACTTTCAGAGGCCAGGCCGTGGGTGTGTCTATTTTAGACTTGAGGGAAGCATACCTCCTTTGTGATACTGATCAGGCTGCTTCTTAGGACAGGCGTGTGCAAGACTTGGGTGCAGATGGGATTTTTTGTCAGTCCCAAAAAGAGCAGGAAGGACGTGAGGGAGGGTGAGGTGGGGGGAGGACGAGGAGTGTGACCGTGACCATCACTGAACTGGCTGTCTCTGCAGGCCCTCTGTGCATCCCACACTCTGGGGTGTGATCCCACCACTCACTGAGCCGGGGGCCAGTGGTGTCCATGCCCCACCACAACTTACTTGTGAACTGCTGGCACGGGGTCTGGGGTACCCTGCATGTCTGCTGGAGTCTGGGTCACCGCGCAGGCCACTGTGGCCAGGCAGCTGGGGGGAAGAGACACACAAGATCGGGGTTAGCTGACCACCCCGCCTTCCCGTTTGCGCCCACGGCACTCTGGGGCCTTTGGAGGTCGGCATTCTGGGCAGCTCAGCCCAGAACATGCCCTTCCCTCCCATCTGTCTCTTCTGCCCTTGAACCGGATATTAGATGTGCTGGGTGCTGACACCAGAGGCACTAGGCCTGCCCTAGCTTCTGCCCCCAGGGAAGGCAGTCTCCTGGGCTAGAAAAACAGCCCAAGCAGGTGGATGGAGGGCTTATGAGGGCCACCTGCAGTGCAGGGTGGTCGCTTCTGCCCCTGCCCCACCCCCAACCCATCCGGCAGGACCCCAGGTGAGGGACAGGCGGTTTGGGCATGGAAAGGCCTCTTGGTGGACAACTTCAGCTTGAAAGGGGAGAGCAAGAATCCAGGCTGTCAGAAAGCCAAGGAAAAAGGCAGCAGAGCTGAAAATAGGAGCGCTGAACAGAATGTCCGGAAATGCCAACCACCGCACCAGGTTTGATTCATTATTGCTAATTATTTAAGTCACAGTATGCAGAATAAAGCCCGGGAAGAGGATACTGTTTCTGTACAAATGCAGAAAGTACTGCACTGAGACAGTAACAGTGAACGTTACTGAGACCCAGGGGGAGGCAGTCACCACTCATCCAAGACAGTCACCCTTGGCATTTTGATGCATTTCCTTCCAATCTCTCTTTTTTTTTCTTCCAATAGTTTATTGTCTCATAAAAGTCAAATAACATATATGATAAATATTGGTTCAAACAGGTTATTCCTCCATTGTATTATATTATCAATTATTATTATTATTGATGAATGGTTGTTTGGGAGTGAAGTGTTTTCATTGCCATAACTGACAATTTTTAAAATACTTCTTTGCTGGGAGCCAGCGTGAGGAACTCCGCCCATGGCAAAGGTCATGAGGAAGGAGGCTTCGGCATATGCAAAGGCGGGATAGAGCCTCAGGAAACCCCCTGTTCCTGAGCATCTACCCCCAAAACCAGAGTGCCTACTTTACTGTTTTATACTCTCACCTATACCTCTGACTTTACGGGGGGCTGACCCCCCACCACCTCTCTCATAGAAGGAGTTAACTTGCAGCTCCAGTTAATAAAAATTCCTGGGCGTGACAAGAGCGTTTCAACTTACAAACTCCTCTGAAGGTTCTCTAGCCTGCCTGAGCAGGTTCGTCCGGCCACATGTGATTGTTTACAGCCTCCTGACCATGAGAGGCATGAGATGCTTTAAACTTTCTAAATACAGACTCTTTTGAGAAGTTAGAGAATTATTAGTATATATAGTAGGTTGATTAGAAATTATATTGGTGAAGGGTTTTTCATTTGTTGAGCCAATATTTGCTGCTAAATCTCCATATTCCCTGCCCTTATAATGAATATAACTAGCATACAGGGGAAATAAGTATTAACCTTTAAGATTAATCATGTTAAACTTTAGGCTAAGTAAATTCCTTTCTTGATTGTAACCCACTACACCCTCACCCTATAGGAATGCAACTTTATTTGGAGGGTGGTGCCTAGTTTAAGAAAAAATCACCCTTGGAAAAAATAAGTTTTCTGGTTATGAGAAAGGGCCATAAAATGTCAGCAGGCCTCATGGCCAGAAGATGATGTAAAACCCCTAAAACCTTTGTATAATTTTATATGAAGCACCTGATTTTGACAAGGGTCAGGTCTGCTGACCCCACGTGACTCTGTATTCATCCCTATGTATAACAAAAAGTATATAGGCAAACCTGAAAATAAAGAAATCGGATCAGTTTCTGAAAAGATTGATTCCCCTGTGTCGTTTCGTTCCCCTTCTGGCTGAATTCCCATCTGGAGTGTGGGTACTCACCAAGCCTGCTGATTTTGCCTGGGCTTCTAAGATCGGACTGGGGAGGCCTCAGCGCCTCCTCTCCTTTGGGAGAACAGAAATATGCCTGTGGCCTACGTAGGTGGTGCAAGCTTCTTGTCTCGAAGTTTTATTGGTATTCCAGGTAAACCAAGTTATTTAGCCTCTTTTTCTCCACTAATTTTCCTACTACACTATTCTTTTCTAATCTCTCTTTATATTTGTAATTAAATAAGTCCTTTCCTAGGACGCCTACTCCATCTCCCCTTCGAATTACCCTGGATCCACCGGGGCTGGACCCCGGCACTTCTTTATTTCTTTTACTTGGCTGCACCTGGTCTTAGTTGTGGCATGCAGGATAGTGGATCTTTTAGGTGTGGTACTGACAGTTACAGAGTGCAGTATTGGGGGGTCCCTTACATCAGTGGTGGTGCTGGGGAGGCTGTGAGGGTGGAGATGGTCCAGGCCCAGCACAAAGACTCACCTCAAGAGAAATGAGGGGCAAAAAAAAAAAAAGAGAGAGAGAGAAATGAGAGGCCCCATCACCTTCTCTTCCGCACTCTTCAACCCAAGCAGCGAGTACCTTTCTTATACCTTTATCACAAAAAATGGTCTCTATATCCTGTGATTTTGGTTCTGAGAAATAAAAGATGAAGATTCCTTCATGCTTTGAAGGCCCTGTTGTTTAGTCACTAAGTCGTGTCCGACTCTTTGTGATCCCCTAGACTGTAGCCTGCCAGGCTCCTCTGTCCGTGGTCAAGAATACTGGAGTGGGTTTGCCATTTCCTTCTCCAGTCACTCTCTTTAAAAAAATTTTTTTTAAACTTTAATGTAGTTGTGATCATATCACTCCTTCACGTTGACTCATTTTTAAACGCTCAGGGGAGACTTCCCTGGTGGTCCAGTGGTTATGACTCTGTGCTTCCACTTCATGGGGCCTGGATTCAATCCCTGGCCAGGGAAGTAATATCCTGCATACCATGTGGTATGGCCAAAAACAATAAGAATAAATAAAATGCTCAAAAGACTTTGAAAAGATTCAAAGGCCTAAAGATAGCCAGGTTTCAGATTGGATGACAGGCAGGTCTGACGGTTGGTTTTCCCGTTGCTTAAGCCTCATCTCAACTAGCTCAGTTCTGTACCTCCATGATTCTTCTAGTTAGGGGGTGATGAATTCCTCTGACTTTAGCATACTTCGTCAAAGGTACCACTCCAAAAAGGAGGAGAAAGACAGTACAAGTAGCAATCACCGTCATGGCAAGGGTGAAAGTTTTATGATCTGGGAATCCACTTTAACAATGAACATTTTAAGACTTTCCAGATTATCACAAGCCCTTTCTAAACACTATTTTCATGGTGACATTACAGTTCATCAATAAACATAGCGTAATTGTTACATAAATTACATAACAGCCATTGATGTTTTTTGTCCTTCCAATGAATATTCAGAGTTGATTTCCTTTAGGATTGACTGGTTTGATCTCCTTGCAGTCCAAGCGACTCTCAAGAGTCT